>NW_009696474.1:79016-90840 GCF_000703405.1 Apaloderma vittatum | reverse complement strand
CGTGGACTTGGACCCCTGCAGATAGCAGCGTGCCCTTTAGCACCGCCGCCGCCTGGGGCCCCACAAGGAAGAAGAATAGGCTGTTATCCTGGCAGGGCAATATCATCCGCGTTTTACAAGCAGGAAGGCTGAGGCGAAGGGTTTGTTTTTGTGTGACTCATTCAGGATGGCCCAGGAGCCTGTGGCGGACGTGGAAATCCAGCGTCTCGCAGAACCCTTGTCCTGTGTTGTCTCTCGCCATCCCGCAAAGCTTGTGGGTTTGCGCCATGTACTGACCGGGGACGCTTTTCTCCTCAGCGATGCGCTGCTGGCACGCGCCTGCCGTCTCTCCGGGCAGTGTGCGAGGCACGCCTCTGTGTTAGCAGGGGTGGTGGGGGACGGGTGGTTTTAGGAAGCAAGCCAGCACTGCCAGAAAACGCAGTGACTGGGAAACAAGCCCCATTTCGAGGGTCGTGAACCTGGGTAGACATGGTGTGTGGATTTTGCCGCGCCACTTCTTCGTGTCACCGCTCTGCTAGGATGCTTTCTTCGCTAGCTTTTCCTTTCTTTTTGCCTTCGCTCTCTCTTTTGGCCAGGATTTTAACATATATCACAGGCTGGTAGGCTAAGAGCCTGGGACTTCCCCTCACCACACTCAAAGCCTTTGATCTTTTGCTTTGGAGGTAACATCAAAAGAATGGCTGAGAAAGACAGCCAGCGCTGTGAAGTTCAACGTTCAAGTTAATAGCTTGACTGAAGGTTGTGCTGCATTGCTGGAGCCGGAGTAAACAGAGGCGAGCGCACGCATTTCCCTGGAAATGGACCCTAGTGCTGCAGAAGGGCTTAATTTGCATTCACAATTAATCTAGGCCCTACTGAAGGGCAGACTTGTAGCTTTATTTTGGTCTTTTTTTTTTTTTCCTTTTTTCAAATTCCTCCTGCACAGAAAAAAGAAGCGGGATGCTTGGTGCAGGAAGCCGCTTTATTTGGAGATCCCGATGCCTGGCAGTGGCCCTGTATGCACCCCTGTAGCCCTGTCCTGAAGCTTGACTGCACTTTGTCATTGCTCCATTTTCAAAATGATTAAGTTTGTTGGCAAACAATTACCCTCCCCCTTCTTTTAATAATAATAACAAATAAATAAATAGATCTCTAACCACTCCCTGCCCAAGTATATAGTGGATAGTATGGAATTCCTCGTGCCATATATGTACTTTTTAAAAAAAATTCCCTTCCCACTTCTGTTTGAAGTGCTCCTGATGTTTGTGGGTGAATGGCTGTTCATCCACCTTTCCATTGCCATCCTCTGCTGTTTTGGTGGCCTCTCTCCTCACTATGTGTGTAGGTTTGTTGTGTTTGGGTTTTTTAAAAATATTTTTTTATTTTTGTAATGGACTGCAAATATGGTGGGAAATTTCGTATGATTTTGCATGGTGCACAGCCAGGCACTTTTCTGCATGGCTTGGGCTATGAGGTGGAAGCTACTAGACAGCACAAGGTAGTCACCGGTGGTTAGAAATTTGGCGTTGGTGGTGATGGTGTTGGAATCGGAGCTTCTGAGGGACAAAACACTGAAGAATCCAGCAGCTTTACTGAGGTGCTTGACACTTTTGGTGAACTGACCTGATATATTTGCCAGTTTAAAACATTGTTATGCAGGACTGACAGGATATGGGTTTTATCTGCAATGTATTTTGCTGTGTATGGATGTGGAATGTTTGATGTGAGCGTTGAACTCTTATTGTAAAGTAAAACCAAAAGGCTCTGTTTGCTTTCGTAGACATTTGTATGGGAGAGGTTCACCAAGGATGCTGTTAGTCCCCAGTCAGAATTGTGTCATTCTTCATCATCGAACAAAATAGGAGACTTGGATGAGGAGAAAAGGGCCTTAATTAACTCAAGGGAGAAGGTTGAAAACTACTTTAAGAGTGAAAATGGTTTGTCTGATATGACTTCTTTAAATTTACTTATAAAGTATTTATTGCTATTTTTGCAAATATTTGACCTTTTGAGTGGAGCTTCCTTGGGGGTCTTAAATCACTCCCCAGTGGAAGGGATGGGATTCACAAAGGAGTCAAGTGAATCAGGCACCCAAGTCCTTACAGCTTCTTGGAAAAATCCTGACCTGAATACTTTGCCCTGTTGAGTGAATTAACTGCTCTGAAGTGTGTGGGAGTTCAGGACATTCGTGCCCTCTTGAGGAAATGTGGAATGCTCCGGCGGGTAATGACCCCACTGGATGGGACCACAGGGCTCTTTCTGCAGGGACAGTGAGGCGTGTTAATTTTTGAGCCAATTATCATTCAGAAGCGATGGCAAAACGTCCTGCTCCATGGAATGACAGCTTGAAGCAGATCTTGCAGGAGCTGCTGATCTTTTCCTGGACCAGTGGAAGAGGGGATGGCTGATTGCATTGAGCTCCTGCAGTTTTCCTTTGCTATTCTTCTGCTTGCTGGATAATTATTTCTCCTTTTTTTTTTAAAAAAAAAAAAAGGCAAAAAGTCCCACAAAAAACAAACAATAAAACAGAATACAACTAATTATTCTGATTAAACCCATACACGGAGGAGTTTTTCTACAATGCTTAGGCTACGCCCAGTAGCTGTTACTGGAAATCTTCCCCATGAAGGATCTCCCGGGCAGGGGGGAGGGCAGGGCAATTTGAGTTCTCTCTGCGCTCCAGGTAACATCCTACAAACAATATGTTGCAAATCCCAGTGTTGTTTATGGGGGCGGGGGGGGGGTTGGGGGGAAAGGAGAATAATTTTTGGTAGGTTAGCAGCTATTGTATCATCGCATGTTGCTTACTAAGCCTGATGTTACGTGTGAGAGGTAAGCTCCTTAGTTTGGAGCAGGGTGCACTGTAACGACCTTTTTGTGTGTGGGTCTGCTGAGATGAAAGGTCCCTCCTGAGGGTATGGGGTGAGCTGTGCGACATGCAGAAACACTGGTTTCAACTTACTGTCATGCACAGATGCTCTTTGGTCTATTAATGCTATAAAAAAAAAAAATCTATTTAGGAACCTGTGTTTTTTTTTTTTTTTTCTTCCTCTGATTCCACCTAGGACAAATTTGACTTGGAAATAGAACAGAAATGCTGTGTTGTGATTTTTAAAATAAATAAATAAGCTATTGCTATGAAAGGGAGCTCATTGATCCTTACTTGCTTCATTTATAATTACTCTTGTATGCAGTCATCCTCACTCATCTTTAAAAAGCAAAAATGCCTCTCAAAACCTCACCAGAAAACTAATGTGGCTCGTTGGGTCCCTCCCCACCCCGGTCTCTTCAACCTCAAGAACTTATAAAATATAAGTGTCCACAATAAGATGATAAAATGTTGTAAGCTTGGAGCCTTTGCTTTCCCGGCTGTTCGGTAAATACGTCGGTGTCTCTTGGATGTGCCCTGAGGCTCTGAAACCTGAGGCCTGCCCACATCTTGAGTTCTACTTTCCTCCTTGCAAAGTGCCTCTGGCTAGTGGAGCTGTCGATGCACCTCCCCCTTCCCCCCCCCCCCCGCTAAGACAAAATCTTTTTTTTTTTCCTTTTTTCACCCTTTTTTTCTCCTGTGGACAGCTGTGCAGCTGTAACAAATCTTGAATAGCTACTTTTACCTGAAACTGATTTAAAAAAAAAAAGAAGAAAAAAAAAGAAAAACCCTCAGATATTCATTTGACACTTGTGAGTCCAGGGTGCTCAGTGCAGGCGTGTGAAAGCTCTGGTGCCGCCGGTTTGTCTCTGCCTCTCCCAGCGGATCTGTGGTGGGCCAGTGTGTCCCCTTGTCCTCTCCCTGAGCCTCTGCAGGGACCACCCTGTCCCCTTGGGGCCCGTGTTGCTGCCCCAACGCCTGGGTTGGGCCCTTGGCTTTCAGAGAGCATCCCTATAGGTGGATGCTCCTCTGTGGGCTGTCTCCTGGGTGGTCCAGGGCTGGGCTGTCACCTCCCAGAGCCTTTCCCTGGGGATTCCTGCTCTCTCCTCCTGCATAGGCTTGTGGGACCCCCAGCTCTGACCCTCCTGCAAAGGCAGAGTGTGAGCCGGTGCTGGACTTAGCGGTACAAAGGCTGCCCTGTGCCAGCTTCGAGAGGGCGAGCTGCCGAGCATCCCCTTTGGTTGTTCCCTGGCGAGCGCGGTGTTTTGCTGGTGTTTCTCAGCCGAGGGGAGCTGCTGGGGGTCCCCACTTCTCCAGGTCAGCTCTGGCCTCCGCATCCCTCCCTCTCGATGTCCAAGCAGGGATGTGCCCTGTCCTGGGAAGAAGTCACAAAGGGGCAAAGCATTCAGTAATTGTATCAGAGTGGTGAGGCTGTAGGTATTCTGCGTTTAATTCGCTAGGAATCTGATTTACTGTCCTCGGTGGAGATTTTGTTCCCATTACAAAGCCTACTACTCTGCTTTCTGACTCTGGAGTAGAAGTTGTTTGTCTAGTACCTGCTAAGTTACTTTATTTTTTTTTAATAATTTCATTTTATTTTTGCATATTCATATTGAGAGAAGGGGAACATAATATACATGAACGCTCTTAAAAAACCCTCAGTGTTCCCAAACCACAGTCCTTTAAATAAATAAATATAAAAGGTGCCTCGTGGGCCAGCCAGTTCAAAATGCCTCCACTATATTTAGCAACAAGAGCAACATTTTCAGCTATTTACAGATTTATACGCTCAGGGCTGCTCTGATGACTCCTTTGTTTTAACTTTGGGGCTGTGGCATGAAAGTGTGACAGATGCAAATCTGGAGAGCGCGGGCGTGTTGAGTCTGCGGGAGCGCGGTCTCCAATCCCCGGAGCCATGAGTTAGGTGTTTGCCACTGGGTTGCTGCAGAAAAGCAACCCTCACCTCTCCAAAACAAACCTCTGCCACAACCGCAAGAATCTGGCGCATGGGGCAGAGGCCCTCCAGGACATGAGCTATTGCAGAGCCGCTGATACCCTTCTCTCTGGGACAGAGGCTTCCTCCCAGCCAGCATCGCTACAAGGGTTTTTTTGTTTGCTTTTTTTTCTCCTGCCTCTCTCCCCTCCCCAGCCTTTGAGTTGAAAAATGCAGGCTCATGCATGTTGCATTTTTTCACTATGCAGAAAAAAAAAGCTGTTTTTTTTTTTTTGTTTTGTTTCCTGTAGCTGGATCGAGGAGAGTATGATTTTTTTGTTGTTGTCGTTTAAAATAGTGGGTTTTCCTCCCCACTCCCCCAATTCGTTGAAACAGAAAGGATGATTAGTTTTGACTGAGGAAGATTTATCTCTCTGAAAAAAAAAAAAGCACCTTTCTGCAAAACTCCCCGTGTATTTTGTATGTTTTTGTCCATAAGATATGACAATTCAACAAAAGTTGCTTAAATTTAATGTATAACCTACTATTATTTGAAAACTCAAAATCCCTTTCTGGAGGCATGCCACACCTTTATTTGGATTTTACAAGAACTGGAGTTACTTCCATTGAAGTGCCTTTCAAATCAGGAAAAATAATTCATAATGGTGTCAGTTCTATATTATGTTTAAACATATTTTCTATCTGCATTGCCTTTAAGAAAAAAACATTTTATTTGTTCTTGAGGAAGAGTTTATGTGGCTGATGATTCAACTGAGAGTATTTTTAAAATACTTCATTTAAATACCCTAAATGCATATTGCATTGTTTTGGTGGTGCTGGAGGAAACCAGAAAATAAACACACAGAGTGGCTGCCCAGGAACAAGAGGTGACAGCACAGATTTGGTGAATACTTCAGTTGTTCGGTTTTGCTTTCATCCCAAATGATTCACTTAGTCCTCCGCCTAAATATAATCCTTCCTACTTAACCAGCAGTCAGCTTTGCCTCTGGCCAGACGAGGTGTCTTTTCCGTGGGTGTCTGAAGGCAAGCCTTCATCTTTTCCTCTGCCGATGGACAATTGAGACATCCAGCTTAAATCTGGAAGGAAGATGGGTGCGAACGGTCTTGCTGGCCCCACGGACTAACGCCGCCAGAGAAGCAAATAGGAGGATTATTGGTAGGGGAAACAACTGGTGCCGAATCCTGGGAGGTAACGTTTCTTTCCCGTCTCTCTAGGAGGGATTTGGAAAGAGCCGTAATCCTGGGTTGGGAGTAATTTGTTACAGCAAGATGATACTTGAGTGGCAGGAGGATTCTGGCGGAGGCAGCGAGAGGGTTTTATTCAGAGGAGTAACTGGTCTCGCAGAAGGTCAGTCTGACACAAATCCTACCCCAGCCCACAAGTTTTGTTTCTCAGCCAGCGCAATTAGCTGAGGGGACTCTCGACCTCTTTTACATCTTTCAAAGACATCTCCACACATCTGAGCTAAAAGATTACGGCGAGGAATGTGGACCAGGTTGTGATGCAGTGGAAAGTTTTTTTTGTGGTTCTTTTTTTTTTTTCCCCCAAGACAGACTCTCTGAAAAACAAAATAACCTCAATAGCAGCCTTCCCAGCTTCTTCTAGGAGGTCAGAATATTGCTGGTTTCAGTGTTATCTCTGGGACATTTTCCTGAGGTTGCCTTTAGGTTACATTTTTGAGTTAACTTTTTGAGTTTGTTTAGGGGAAAAAAAAAAAAAGATAGGCAAAAGTTATGAACCCTGGGGAACGAGAATTTTGCAAGTTCTTGGTTTTCACGATGGCCTAAACCCCCTGGAGCCATCTATTCTGCAGTAACCCCTTATTGCATCGGAGACCCAATTGTACATGGAAACCACAAGGGAGGCGACAGGAAATTTGGTATGAAATTTGCTGGGTTTACTAGAGAGTGGCTCCCGGCAGTTCACCCAGAATTGCTACATCGACAGGAATTTTTGTGGTAGATTTGAGTCATGAGTTTCACTTACCCAACAGTGGGACAGAATATGACTCTCTCAGTAAAGCCCCGTTAGGCGACGTTACAGGGAGACAAGCGAAGAGTTCAATTCTGCTGTAGCACCTTTGTGCTGGGATCCCACCCATCTGCTCTTTTGGAGGTACTTCACAGAGATGAGAATTTGGATCAAAGAGTGGAAAAAAACAACCAACCAACCCCAACCCAGGTAGTCTGAGAGGGTCCTTTGAAAAGAGAGATGTGCCTCACTGGGTATCCGTCTCCCATCTTGCCCGTGTCCCACATCTGCTGGCTTCTGATAGCCAGCGGTGCTGAGTGCTTTGTCAATCCACCCTCTTTTGGCTCAGATTTTGTAAACTGAGGTTTCTGAAGTCATGCAGCTCCTCACAGAAAGTGTGTGTCAAACCGCTTGCTTCAGTTGCTTCTGATGGAAGCAGGGCACGGGGTTGTCTTGCTGAGGGCCACCAGCGTGCAGCCAGCCTGCAGCCGTAGCTGGCCCTGGCCCTTCTCCATCCCTCTATGCCATAACAAACCAAATCAGACTTTTCCACTCTACAAATAGGAAACACTTGGATGAACAGATTGGGCAACTGTGAATCTCGGATGATGGTAGCAAATGGTGAAGGCAGGTAGCACTCATCCAGGACACAGGTGCACAACAATGGGCCTTTGTCTCTCTTTTCTTTTTTCTTTCTTTTTTTTTTTTTCCTTCACATACATATATGCAGAAGCAAATGGTACCAGTTCAGCAGCTGTTTTGCATCCTGGTCATGTAGAAATGACTTTCCTGATGTGTATTACCACCAGGGTACTGAAGGAGTCTGGTTAATGCTTCCCATAATTAGGAAATGGGTTACTCTCGCTTCAGACTCCAGGTGATGGAAGTGAGGGGAAGGTAGCATGAGTTTTGTAGAGCCCCTTTTACTCCTTACACTGCTGTGCTGTCCTACGCCACAGATCCATGTGGTGGGGTGAGAAGGGAGCAGGACAGAGCAGATATGTTCTTCAGTATTAAAGCAGAACCAGACTGGTTGACCACTGAGCTCTGTTATTTGGTTGGGGTTTTTTAAAATAATTTTCATTTTGTTTTCTTTGGTTTTTTTCTCCTTAAAAAAAAGTAGTTGCAAAGCTTAATGTTGTAGTACCTTCTTTACAAATGGAGTTACGCTCTTAACAGTTGGAAAGTTTTAAGGGAGACAAGGTTCCCCTGGAGCAGCCCTTCTGTTACAGTGGAGGTAGTTCAGTGCCGTGATCTCTGTCTGCAACGTGCTGTCAGATATTTTTACTGTCTTTATTTAATGGGGAGGAAAGGAATTATATTTTATAGACCATAAAATGCATTCTTGGACTTCATGCAAACACTAGTTACCAATTGTTCTCTCACTCTCTGGGAGATTGCCAGGAAGAGAAATTAAATGTGGGTCTGTACATCAAATTGTTCGGTGAGTCTTGGAAGCTGGTTTAGCTTTGCTGAGTCTAAACAAGCCGTATCTACAGAAAGACTTTGTTGAGATTTTGTGACCGTCCCATTCTTTCTCTAATGGAAACTCTGTGCTTGAGTGGAATAGAACAGGTTGCAGAGAAAATCTGGGGAAAGTAGTTTGAAGACGATGAAGCTGGTCTTTTGCTGGCTTAAAGTAAGTAGATAAAAAGTTTGTTCTTGTTCCTCGACTGAAATTATGTTTTTATTTGTGCCTGTCTTTTGGAACAGTACTTTGTAGACATTCAAATAGTACTCGGCCAGCCAGCTGATTTGTACAGTGAGGGCTGTGGAGGCTTTCAAAATAAATGTAAAAAAAGTAATGGTGCTTTCCCAAGCTCCACCCAGGATCGAGAAACACTGCCTGCCGTAATTTTGCTGAGGTACCATGTGAACTGCAGAAAGTAATGCTGTACTTCTGTGTCACATGAACACTGTTCCTCTCATAAGACTAAAAAAATATTTTTTTGTAATTCCTGCAGTAGCAGATTAGCCTTTACTTAGCTTTTTCATTCTCAGTATCAATATCCTGGAACTCAACTGTAGGTTACCAACCCTGCCTTCATTAGAAGCGAAAAACCTGTTTCACTTCAGTAAAACTGATGGCAAGAATGCCTTTCATCCATGTCAGAATGAGCAAATAATTATCTGAATTTGCTTGAACTTTCACAGGCAATAATTTTTAAGGAAGCTTCTGGTTATTCTCTCTCTCTCTCCCATGGCAGCCTCTTATTGGTGCGTATAGAAAAATGGTGCAGTAGGGGTGACGTGTGGCGGTAGTGCTGGGATGTAGCTGTTGTATCACATCTCGTGGGATGGGGGAGAAGAGCTGTGTGCACTGTGAGGCCGTCGAGTTGGTGATTAGGTCAGGAGAAAGCAACTGATCTGGTGCTTGTGGGATGTTCCTCCACCTCCAGGAAGTCTTAACTGCTCACCCAAACGGGAACGTGAGTTCTTGAGGTGCCTGAGGGGCTCAGACTGTTCCTACATGCCTTGTTCCACCCCAAACCAGGCGTCTTCTTTGCCCATCGCCTTGATTGCTCTGTGGCTTCAGTGAGGCACTTCCTCCAGGTTGCAGGATTTCTGCTTTCAGACATCCCTCCTTCGAGATGATCTCTAACTGTTTAATCAGTACCAGATTTCTGTGACTTTCAGACTCTGACTTCTCCTTTTTCATACCCTAGCAGCGCTTCGGCAGCGTGGCAAAGGCACAGGCAGAATATTAAAATGGGCAACTCAAGGCCCCCGTTTCAGGGACTCTTGTGTATTACTGGAAGAAAAGGAGACAAGGTCATTGAGTTCTCATTAATGGGGAAATTCAAGAAACTAGAACTGCCTTGTTCAGGAGTATATCACAAGATGGTTTGGTTGGTACCAGGGCTGGTGACTAAGTGACATTTGAAACTGGGAAGAGGACTTAGTGCACTACATGCATGTGTCTGTGCAGGTACACAACGCTTACTAGTTCCTTCTTTTGGTGCTACTTTCCCCCTGTTTATGTATTTTATTTATTAATTTATTTTCGCAGTGTTGCAATATTTTAAAGAACAGTGGTGATTTTAAAAAACAAGAAGAAAAAGTGGAGATATGTGATAAATACTTCTGTGTTTTACAATTTCATGCTTTCATTTCTTGAATGCTGTGGGGAAATCTGTGTGGAAAGGATTGGTCCCATTGAAATGAGCCTCATTGCTCTCATTTTGAGCAGCTCCCCTGTGCCTCGTCGTGGTTCATTACATATTCTGTAGAAGGGCTGAACATTGTGGGTGGTGTCTGTTACTTTTCATACCAAAAAATCCAGACATTGCAGATCTGCAAGAAATAGGAGGCCCTTGTAAAGTTCCTTCAACAATATCCTTCAGTTATTTAAAACAAATCCTTCAGATTTTGCTCTCATTCTGCACACCTCTGCAGACATCACAAGGTGATAAGCGAAGACCGAAAATAAAGGGTTGAGGTAAATGAAGGAAGGGATGGGGCAAAAGTTGAGAATCTATTTTTAAACCCTTGGAGTCTTTGCCTTCTGACTTAAGTGGGGGGACACTTCGTAGACACCAGGATCAGTATCCTCTTGCAGCTATTTGTCTTGTCCACAGAGAGCAATTAAGTCTCATTAACCTCAGTCTTCATTCCTATTGCCTTCCCCATAAATCTCAGCTGTCCCCTCAGCTTTGTGCTCTCCTGTGGTACTACTGGGCTATGTCCAGTTAAAATTTGTCTAGATGCCCCCTCCCAGAAGAGTTGCTTACTAAATATCAGAGAAACTCCTGAGCTTCGGAGTTGATGTGCAGCTGTGTTACTTCCATGTGCTTCTGCAGCACTGGCCAAGGGAGGGACTGACAGCAAAACTAGGATCAGGAATATTTCCACTTGCATGGGATGTTAAGATCCAGGGAGAAAGTTCTCTGAAGGAGGAGATGGGATCCCATGGTTAGGGGGAGGTCTTGGAGGCCTCAAGCTGACTCCAGGAGCCCTGCTCCTGCTTGTTTCAGTTCCTGGGAGCTAATAAGCACCAGCTGCAGGAAACCTGAGCTGGAAAGTGTTGTGTGCAGCTTTCCATCCGTTTAAAAATACGACGTGTGTTTGGCTTTTTTTTTTTTTCCTAATTGCGTTTATGTATTTATATGCTGTGGGACATCACTCGTTGGGCATTCCAGCAGTGAAAACAATAGCGTGACAAGGGAGCAGCTCCAGGTTGGACACGGGTGCAGGAAACACCTGTGAGCTCTGTGCCATCCCTTCCATGGGGCCATGAGCCTGGCCCCGGCACGGGGAGGGGGGTCTACTGGCCATGAGTAAGAGCTTCCACCAAACTCCTCTAGTCTGGGATATGAATTTTAGCTGCTTTTAACCAGCTCTGCTGTAAAGCCTTGGGAAAGATGTTTGTTTGCCCCAGTGGTGCCCAGGAAGGCAGCTGCTTGGGGTGATATTTGGGAGGGTGGGTATGCAGAGCTGCTCTTGGTGGGTCCGTGCTTTGCAGGACCTTCTGAGTGCAGATGGGAGGTGAGGACATGCTGCTCCTATGAGTGGTGGGTGAGGGTGGTTTTTTGGTAGGTTTTTTTTTTCTTTTTGTTCCCCTTCTAGAAAAAAAATATCTGGGCTGTTCAAATCATTTACCTTTTCCCTTGTGCTGACAATTTAACAGCCTTTTTAAAAGCTTTGGTTTCTCTCAAGTGCGCTCGCCCCATACGTGTTTTAATTTTTTGTGTGGAGGCCTGGAGCTTAACAATTATTTTGCTTAAGCTCTCTGAGACTTGCCATAAATTTTTTTTTCCTTTTTTTTCTTTTTTAAACACACACATGCTAATGATCCCCATCAGATCATATTGTTAAACGGGGAATAAAATACTTACGCCAAGATGACATTATTTAAAAAAATGTTAAAAGCAGGCCAGCAGAGCCCATTTCAACAGTTTGGCTCTGAAATAATTTGCACAGATTTGTTAGAGTTAATTTGTTGAAAAGTTCAATGTTTGTACAGGCAAGTCCTAATTTCCATACTGAGACACAGAAGCAGGAGAGGAGCGAGCGTATCTCCAGCGTTTGCGGGAGCGGGGTGGTGGGAACT
>NW_009696474.1:57047-78976 GCF_000703405.1 Apaloderma vittatum | reverse complement strand
AGCAGTGTCAGAAGGCTGGGAAAGTCACCTTTGTTTTTTTGTGGACTCCTTGCAAATCAGAGGAACCGTCTGGCTCAAAATCTGCATTTAGGGCCGAGAGAAGAGGATTTCCTGCTATTTAGTTGCTTGAGGAAGGAAAGGATTTTACCTCTCCACTGTAGCAGGGCTTCATTTTTTCTCCCCTTTAACAAGAACGTCACGGCGTGGGGCAGGCAGCAGGAACCCTGCGAAAGCCATCGTGCCTTTCCACCCTCTCCCTTTGCCCTCCCCACGCGTCCTCCTGGCTGGGCATCTCCGTCGCGAAGGAGCGAGCCGTGGAGGGGGCAGCTGCTGCGACGTCGCTCGCTCGGCCGCCCCACTTGGCCTGCCATCTGGATCCAGTTAGCTCTCTCGGCAGTAGGGCTGAGTCTCATTTCCTCCAACCAGTAATGTTATATAGGCAGTGATCCTGTTCTGCCCTAACATAATTGAAAATTATGTGTATTGTAGACTCGCAGCGCTGAAATGTAGACTCGTAAAAATCTGTGGCTCAGGTAGCCTGTGGAGATTGAATTTGGCACACAATGAAGCTTTTATGTAAAGTAAGAATTATAAGCCACCACATCAATATTGTGTTACAGGCATGACAATTCTTGGATGAGGAGGCCTCGAGTCAGGCACATCACCTTAAACAATGCTAATATTTCAGACTTGATCAGTGGGGCTGGTGTTTGGAAACCAGCAAATGGGGCTTTTCTATTTTTTTTTCTTTTAGTAAACGTCCTGCCGTTGAAGCTGTGGGTGCGTTAGCTTGGCACAGGCGCTGGCCACGGGCTCTGGCCCTCTCTGTTTATCTGACGGACAGAACATCTCGCCCTTGGCGGGGCTGGGACGCTGCTCTGGATCCTGGCCACTTGGTAGAGCTCATGGAAGTTACTTTATTGACGCTTGCACGTTACTGCTTTCCATGGGGACTGTTTATTTTATTTCCTCACTGGTGTATTATCCGCTGGTGGAAATGGAAGCTGCCTCTGTATGTGTCTTGTGTGCAAAACTGAGTCTTCTGGGCTTGGACCATTCCTCCTGGGCTCCAAGAGGAGAAGCAGCTTTGGCTGTGTTTCAGCCTTTGCACTGTAAGACTTCTTGGATCCTTTCTGACAGGGGTGGGTAAGAGAAGGACTTTACTGAGAGTCCAGACTAAGGGTTTTAAGACAGAAAAGCAAAATGGCAGTAAGATCTGAAAAGTTCATCTTGCTCTTAGGCTGGTCAACCTGGTGCGGGAGCACCCATGCCAAAAGTATGGGCTCTTGTGAGATGGAGCAAGAGCAGCCGTACCTTCTTGCTCTGTTTTTTTCTAAGGGAATTTATTGCTAGTAAAAACCAGCAGAACTGACCGTCCTGAAGGCTTTGTAATCCCTGCAGTAATTACTGACCAGACAGGGTCTGATGTGAGCTTGCTTATGCTGCCATGCCAGTGCCTCTCGGTGTGCCCTTGGGGAGGTCTCAGCAGCCCACGCATTTCTTGGCCTCTCTTTTAGGATGGCCACTGACCTGAGCTCCTGGCTTGTCATGGTAGTAGCAGTATTCCAGGGTTGCTTGTGATTGTGGAGTGGCCATGCAAAAATGAAGGTGGTTGGTTTATTTTGATGGGTAATGGCTTAGTGATCGGTTCCTGGAATGCCACCGATTGAGCTGGCAGGTTCTTCTAAGTGCTTTAGCTGTGGTAGCAGTAACTTCTCACTCTCTGAAATGGTTGTGGAGTTTGAAATGGAGTCATGTACCCTAAGGCACACATCCTGTGAGGACGTTTTCCTTGGAAAAAGGGAAAAACACTTCACTAGCTGGCTGAAAAACCTGGGGAACCTTTCTGCAAGTTCATATGCCCCTTTATGCGGTGATGTTATGATCACTAAGACAGCTGATGGACTTCTAAAAATGTAGCAGTTGACTTGTTTAATAGTGCCATCTGCAAATCTGAAGTATATCAGATTTCCCCTCAATTTAAGAAGCTCTCAGTTGGCTTAGGTTTTGGTTCATTTTCTGTTCACTGGGGTTGCATTTTTAAGCACTTTTTTGAAACCACAAAGGGTTAGAAAGTTACTTTAACATCATCTCAACTTTAAAATTTATGTTGTGGTTGCCCATATTGAAGAGCAGGGATTTGATAGAAGCGATTAAATATCTGGAGGCTTACAGTCAAGTTGTAAGAGTTAGAAATGTCACTTATGGTAGACTAGTTCTGGTTTGTTTGGGTTTTATTTCTTGTTTTTAGGAAGTGCTGAAACATTCTGGTCCACATTGCACAAATCCCAAATGTGAGGATGAATAAAAACAAGACTTCTCGGAACTTGAGGAACTTGTATGGGGCAAAAATCCAGAGTATGGGTTTGTTTATTTGCATTCCAGTAGCTCAGAAATCTCAAGCCCTCCAAGCGATGGGAATTGGTAATGCATCCTCCTCCTGATTCCTGCTTTTGGTCACCTCGGTGCCCGGGGTCTTGTAGGGAACAGGCCTTGCATGCTAGCAAATGTTTTGCATACGTGAGCAAATGCGATAGTGATGTGCTGAAAGCATGGAACCAGATCTCCTTCCTTCCTTCATGGAGATTTAGATACGGCTTCCGTTGTTCGCCTGGGGTTGCGGGGGTTATTTCTGCATGGTTCTCCTTCAAGAACACTCTTAAAAAAAAATAAAAAAGGGAATGGGTAAACACAACTGCTTCTCTAGATATTTTCTAGGAATAGATCTGTTGGGTCAACCAGAATCTAGTGCTAAATAGGATCTAACGCAGTGGCCTGAGGCATGCGTACAGCTGCTCTCCTTAGTTGTGGGAGGGGGCTGAGGGCATGCGGCAGTACGCATTTCTCCCGGCCCGATACGGCGCTCATAGAGATCACGTGTTAACCAGTATGCCTCGCTGGCACCATGCGGCGCCACGCCGAGAGAAGAGCTGGGACTGAAATCTTATTTAGATATGCCGCGTGGAAGTGTATTTGGGCTAACTAATTTCTCTGTGGGGCTACTTTTGGTTGGAGCTGAGCAATTCTGATGTGACGGTCTGGGTGCCAGCTTGAGGCTTCACCTGTTGGCTGGAAGCCTTGGGCTCTGCTGTGGGATCCGGCTGGGATGCAGTGGCTCCTCCAGTGAGTTTAGCAAGAGGACTTGCACGCCTTAGAAGAGAGGTTTTAGTGGATATTTGGTGCTGGTTAAACCCTGGGAACATTCTGCTCCTTCTTGAAGTATAGTTAAGTATTTTTTGCTTTTGAATCTATACCCCCGTACGGTGGAGATTTGCTGCCTGTGTGTATTCAGCCTATCTGCTGATGACAGTGACGTAAAGAAGTTGTGGCGTCCCCAAGCACCTGGGTGGCACAGCTGAACCTGGGTGCACCAGGCTCTACTCTGCCTTGGACATCATCAGTGGGAGAGCTTATTAGGTTTGGCCTTGTAATTGAGTGAGCTACACTGTGCAAGTCCCTTAAGGGTTGTCCGACAGAAGATGAACAAGAAAATAATCTATAGTGTCTTCCAGAAATGGTGAAAAGTAGAAGAAATAGGTGCTGAGACCCAGCAGTACTGTGTCTTTTTTGGGTAGACCTCTGCCTTTAGGGCTCGTACAGCGCCGGGAGACTGGAGAAGTTAACATGGTGCATTGGTTGAAGAAGGCTGACAGATGACCCATTAAGTAATGAGATCGTATTCTTAACTCACAGTGTGTGTTTTACCTCTCCTGAGACTGATAATCCACCTTCCCTTCCCTTGTCCCATCCTATCCATAATTTTGATATTTAGTTTCCATGTGAGTTTTTTATTCTCTTTCTAGATTTGCTACGATTAGTAAAATCAATGTACTACTGTCTTTGCAATCTGCTTTCTTGTTACTGAGTTTTAATGCAGGGGTATGAAACTGTCAGTGTTCTGCACAGATTTTTGTCTCCACAAACATGTAAAATCGGCTCAATTTTTGTTTCAGTTCCTTGCATAAGTTTTGATTTTATGTCTTTTTATCCATGTTACCTAAGATTTGTTATTTTTTTTGCCTTTCTTTTCTGAACTCATTTTTCTTTTCCCCATTTTTGTTTCCTCCATCCAGTATCTGCAGATGAAATGGCCACTGCTTGATGTTCAGGCAGGGAGCCTTCAGAGTAGACAAGCCCTCAAGGATGCTAGGTCTCCATCTCCAGCACACATTGTTGTAAGTAAACGCAGAAAGATGTTCTTCCTTTTGTTTTAAAAAAAAAAAAAGGCATTTGACATTACTGGCATTGGTTGTCATCAATTTTCTGTGGCACAAACCAAAAGAGAAGTGCTTAAAAAAAAAACCCTCAAAAACCCTAGCAGGCCTGTGGTAAAAGGAGAGAATACATTGGCTATTGCTGGGCTGTTTATGAAATTATTATTCATGTGCCTCACAGGAGAGCAGAGAGTTGAAAATGCTCAAAATTTACACGCTGCAGAATTACTTAGCGGCAGTGAAGTCCAATCAGGCTGGTTTCCACATCTGACAGTGTTGAACTGAAGAGAATGAAGAGAAACTTTTGGAAAGCATTAAAAAATAAAACCCAAGCCTGTTCTATGGCCTTCACTAAAAAAAAAATAAATGTTTCTTATTGCAAAATCTTGAATGAAAGTTTGTGAGTGTTGGTTGGCATTTCACCTGAGTGAAGGCTCAGCAGAGCACATGTCCCTTTGTGTTGTGTTGACTTCTCATTCAGTAAAAAAAGAGTTATCAAATGTTTACTACTTACCTGCAAGATATAAACCTCTCTTTGTAACGAGTAGCATTCCTCTAAATAGCTTTATTTATTAACTTCTCACTTAAGTTTTCAGTTCTCGGTTAAATTTTCTTTGTTTTATTGTAAAAACGATGTTGAGTTTCAAATGTTAAATACCAATTTGCATGAGAGGGGTTTGAGGTTTTATTTTACTTTCTAAAATAGCATCCACAGAGATCTGAAAAGAAACCGTTAATATGAAGTTACACAGGGCGGGGAGGATGTGTTGACCCATCCTTGCATAGCCGGTGTGGGTGCCATCTGTTGTTAAGGAACATCTTGGCTCTGAGTGTTCATCTGGGAAATTCACCTCTGGAGAAGATGACGTGTCATGGGTTGGAATATTTCTTCTGAAATACTTTTGCTAAGTCTTACGTGATTTTTTTAAGGTTTTTTTATAGCCATTGGATGAGGCAAATCCCAGGAAAAGAAACATTCCTTGTTCTTGATCTTTTGTGTACAGTCTAAAGCTGAGGTAGCTGGTAGATCATCGATCACTTGTTTTCTTAGAAATCTCGAACCATACTAAACATTTTTGAGGAGCTTCTTTTTCCATTGCTGTCTCTAACTTGAGAAGTGTCAGCCCTTTGCTATGAGTGTCTTCGTTTTTTATTTAAAAAGAAAAAAAAGGTTTCCTAACTTTTAGGGTCCACGGCTTCTAAACCATCCCTCAATGTGTGTCAGAGAGTGATGGAACCAGACTGATACCTGCCTAGTTGATACTTAGCACTGGTTGCTTCACGTTTTCAGAATGACTTTGCTTTTCTTTCCCATCTACTTGGGCCACCACTGAAGGAATGAGATCAGAGAAAAGATGTTTGGCTGGTTATTTAGAAATCTACAGCCTTCAAAACCTGCCATCGTCTCATTCTTAATAAGAGGTGAATCAAATTAACTTCTTTATTTTAATTCTTTTTTGACCCCCCTGCTGGATGAGCAGCATGGGAGCCGGGAGCTTTCCCAGGGCTTGGGGTCTGCCCTGCTGGCGTGGTGTCACCTGTGTAGGAGGTGATGGTAAGAGAGCAGGAGGCTTCTCCTGGTTAGTTTTAGCCTGGGAGGACAGGCTGAGTTTGGTGGGTAGCTTTGCTGGTGATCACCTGTGCTTCCTGGTTCTGAGCATCTGCTCTCCCTGAAGCCTCCTGCCTTTAAAAACCAAAGCAGCGCATTGTGCCGGGGTGCTGGTCGGGGTCCTGGCTGCCCTGGCCCTCTCCAGCCCCTCCACCCAGGTATGAGCAAGGTAGAGACAGATGGACAACTCAAATACACACACACACACACAAAAGGCTTCAGAAATCACAATCATTTTGGAAACTAAAGAAAAACCTGTTTCCAGGGAGGCTGAGGTTGATCTGCCTTGTATTTTGACCATTTATGAGGTTCTTATGGGTCTCTTTAAAAGCTGTTTCGCTCTGCTATTCAATAAAAAGCATATTTACCATAGCAACCACTTAGGCCGTGAGGAACATATACTACCTCGGAGATGGAGGCCACCTTCCAAAAGAGCCACAGCTGGCATTTGTAATGTGATCTTTTGTGCTACTTACAATGTTGGAAGGGAGAGGAGGTGGAGGAGGGAGTGGAGGGGGGGGACAGTGGCGTTTTTGGGCGAGAGACTCTGCAAGGTTTAATGTTTGTTTCTAGCAACAAACTGTTTCACCTTGTTTCTGTTACAGTAAATAAATAAGGGGCAGCTTTTCCCATCCTTTTTCCTGGCATCCGCCCCAGGCTGTGTTAATTCTGTGTAGTAAAAATGGTCTTATTTTTTGGTAAATAAAGTTAGTGTAGGTATGGCGTTTGGGGGGGATGAAGTGGCTGCAGGTGCCAGTTGGCCTGGGATGTGTCAGGCTCTGGTGTCCCTGTTTGTCACTGCTGGGCCTGCCCCCAGCCCCTGGGTGGGACCTGGCTGCTCCTGCCTGGGGCTTTACACCCATCTCTGCGTATGTGATTAATCTTTTTATGGAGCAATGAGGGGTATTTCATGGGCATGCTGATGGTTCTGTGCAAGTGGGATGTGTAACGCAGAGGGAGAGAACCTGCTTCTCGGCCAACTGTTGCTTTTCTACCTGCCAAGTGTACCTGTGCCAGTTTTTCATCTTGAAATCAGTCGTGATGCCCTGAAGATCTGTAGGAAAATGCTAGCACCTGCGAATCGGTGCTTATCTTTCCCCTATCTCTGAAATCAGGATTTGAGGCTAATCTTTGTAGCTGAATTACAAAGAGAGAAAAGGAGAGTGTGTGGGTTTTCTTTCTCTTTTCCTTCTTTTTTCCCCCCTTCCTTTTTCCTTTCCTTTTTTCATTTTTAATGTTCTGGCTTCTCAGTGCTTGGCTGTGACTATGACAAGCTCCATGTAAGGGCTGCAGCCTTTATGCCCAGCTCTGATGAAACTCCCCTTGGCTTCAGCCTGGGTTTTTAGCTTAATGACTCAAGGCTGCAGAACGTGGCTGTCTATAATGTCTTAAGTAAAGTCTGTCCTATTTGTCAGCCCTCCTCCTTTTCAGATTTGTTTAAGAACATTAAGTTAAGACTACAAAAATCGAAGCAAAAGACCAGCATGAATAATTTGGCTGGATAGCCCCCAGTGCCGAGAGCTGGGTTAATATTGCTTTTCATGGTGCTTGAGAGAGTCTCCAAGGCCCCTAATGAGAAACAGAATATTAAACTGAAATTATGTTCAGTATGTCTTGAGGAAGGTACAGCATGAGGCTCCATTTAAGACCAATGCATTTATTTGCATTTAGGTGCTTCACTTGTCTTACAAGACTCCTGCATCTTGCTCCAGCACAGTCCTGCTGCTTATCTGTGTCCAAAGGTGAAAGAAAACTGGGGAAAAATTGTTTTAATAGTATGCTATTAAGCTTACTAGGTCAAAATTTGGAATTCAGCCTGTGGATAGTATTATTATGAGGCTGTTTTGGTTTTTTAATAAAGGGTTTTTATGGTTATTTCCCCTCTTTTATGTTTTTTTTCTGACCTTTGATTTAACCAAAGATATTAAAGCTTTGTAAAACAATGTTGTTGGGAAGTTTTTGGGTGTCAAGCAGACTGTGAGTGGGTGTCTTGCATACTTCTCGAAGCGGGTGGGATGCTAGTTTTCCTAAAATCCCATGTTGAACGTGCACCTGATGTGCTCCATGTGTGTGCTGCCGACATGGGGATAAGGACAGGATCCCCCCTAGGAGTGGGATTCCTGTGTGAGAATTTTCTGCTGTGGTGTGGACTGGCAAGTGAAAATGAACGTGGTACGTCTGCACACGGATCTCCAAAATCTGCTCACTACAGAAAGCAAACTCCTTTAAAACCTTTTTTTAGTCTATGCCTGCTTTCCTACAACTTTAAAGAGAAAAGTGGTGCTGTTCTTCCCTGTGCTCTGCAAATACTCTGACTTGGGCATACCCTGTTTTGGGCAGGAATAGGGGTGAAAGATAGATCCCGGGGTCCTGCCTCTGCTGTCTTTGCTGCACAGAGACTTGCTTTTTACTTCTTTATACCAGACAAAAACATTGTAAACACCCAAATGGTGATGGTTTGGTACAATATATTGCTTACACAGGTAAAGGTTTAAAAAATTCCTGCATTTTCTTCTGCAGGGAGGCCTTTTGAAGTAAATGCAAATGTTACCTTAGGGGAGGACTTCTAGTACTATTTGGCCTGGGTTTTCTAATATGTAATGAACACAGCTATAAAGTAGACTGAATCTCAAAGAACAAAGAATCACTGTGCAGTAGTGTATCAAGTTTGGGGTTGGTTTTTTTTTTTTGGCATAGGGAGGTAAAACTGTGTTTTCAAAACATAGTATGGCAAGCAAAACTATCTGCAATGTACTCTGTGTTCTCAGCCTCTTTGACCTGTATGGACAGCAAGTGTCTGGGACCACTGGGCAATTTGGAGGGATCAAGAATCGTTTCCCAGATTGGTTGGAGTTGAAGCTGCACAGCCTCCCCTGCCTGGTCCCTCATTTCTTTCTGTCTCATGAGGTTTTCACTTACTCACTTGTAAAGAAAAGACAAACACCTACCAGTAGCCATGAGGTCTGCTTTAGATTTACAAATTTAGCTATAGTGTCCCTTGAAACAAGCCGTAATTGGGGCTTATATGGATGCATATGCAGTCCTGTATGTAAAGGCAGTCTGGAACATCTTGGAGCTTCCACTCGCAGTGCCCCAAGAGGCAAAGCTTTTGCTTTGTTTGTCTTTAATATTTTAGCGTAGAGAGGCTGTTCTTCCTCTGCAGTAACCTCTTGAGACGTTCTTGGATTTCAGGCCACATGTACTTGTGATGGGACACCCTCTTCCCTGGACACCTGCAGGGTGATCCACTGGGTGTGCAGATCATGCTGAGAGTTGCCCGAACACGGTGGTGGTGTGGGGGGATGGAGTTGGGCATCCTTCCTACCAATGTGTGGGGAGAAGGAGAGGGTTGTGTCTGAGCTGTACCGGCACCCCAGCAGTCCCTGACGGCAGATAAGTCACGCCTCAGCGTGTGGGCACAATACGCAGATCCTCGAGACTCAGGCTGCAGAAATATCCATGCAGACTTAATTAGAAAGCTCCTTCAGTGACTCTCTCCTTTTTAAACGCTCTGTACTTTATTTGGCTAATTGCTCTGGCAGTTGCAAAGTAAACAAAACGTTTCATTAATACGTGCCCAAAAGTGTGCACGCATCTTGTCCTGAGTTTTGGGAGGTGCATGGAATTAAGCCACAGAACAAATTAAACTTGCTGAGAATTTTGTGGCTAAATCTTTCACCACTAATTCCTTCTGATTTTTTGTTGGGAAGGGTTGTGTTTACAAAAACCCCACACTAAATCTGTGTTCAAACCTGAATGTTTAGGTCTAGGCACAGAATTCGCCTACCAACAGCTCAATAAAACTATTTCAGATGGATTCCTATAAAACACATACATTATATTCAGTACCCACTGAATATGAATAGGAAACCTAGTACTTGCTTTGTGTGAGAATTGTGGACTCCTAAAAAGTAATTTACTTGGTAATTTGATATATTTACAAAGTAGTTGAGACTTTAGGAGACTGCTCCATGCTGTTGTGTTTACTCGGAGGCACAATGTCCATCCTCCACAGCCCTTACTTAGATCCTGGAGGTAACACCTCTGCTTTAATGTCGAGACTGGGGAAATGTGCAGGCTCATACCTCTTACTGTGAAGTGAGCAGGAATTTAATGCTTCTGCAAACATCAGTCAGCACTAAAGCACCTTCAGAAGACAGCTCGGGGCTGGATTGGCAGCTGGGATGAATTGTCACGCTTGGTTGTAGTCAGGAGATCTGCGAGTAGCTCCAAGAACTCTGAAGTATTTGGATGTTGGGATATTTCAGCTGTGAATAAGTGCTGTAAAATGTATAGTACTGCCAGCCTCAATTGTTCTAGGATCATGAGTCAGGCCTCAAAAGATCATGAGGATTGGTGGGGTTTTTTTGGTGGTGTTTTTGTTTGTTTTCTGTTTCTTAAATAATACATTTTATATTCTCTTTATTTGTTCTCTGGTTCCTGAGCCTGCAGGGTATTCTCCGCTCATTCTCAAACTTTGCTCTACAGCAGTTCAGGAGCTTGCTGTGTGCTGTAAGTGGAGGCTGAGGTTCTTCCCTGAACAATCAACTTCAAGGCTACCACGTTTTAAGAAAAAATAGCAAGTGTTGCTAGACTGGCTATAAAACTGTAGGAGCTGGCAATCCTAAACATTGCTCCAGAAGAAGGCAGCCGAGTAGGGATGTTCCAATGTGCTCGGCACAGCTGACTGAGTATCCGTTTCTTGTGAACCACCTGGCTGGACTGTGAGAGAACCTGGTCTGTGGTTTCTGTGAGGGCTCTGGTTCTTGGGTGCCAGGGTGGTTTGCCTTGAGACAGCTGCAGTGCTCCCAGGAAGGGCCAGGCTTCTCTGGCATTGCTGGAGACAGCTCAGCAAGTCCTCCTGAAGCAGCAGGTTTCCAACCCGGGGTGTTGCACTGAACCAGCATCAGCTCTGATTTCCTGGAGGGGCTGTGCTGCAGCTCCTGCTCCTGAGTTGCAGCCATGAGATTTGGCATTTTGGTGTGTCAGAGAATGCCAAAATATATCTGGTATGTCTATCTCTGACATATCTGAGTATGCAGACTCTCTGGGTGAGGGAGAATGAAGATGAAAGCTTGCTCATCAGAAACCCTCAAGTAAGATGTAACTATGCTCCCTTCAGGTTGGAAGCTCATCTACTGCAAGTTTTCCTCTTATATCTTTTGTTTATAAAATACCCACTCTGGCCCAAATGTGATGCAGGTATGGCTTGCTAGTACGGAATAGAGAAAAACTGCAGAGAGCAATGCCTACACTGGGAAGATGGTTTAGGACAGTATTTTAGCCCAAATAAGCCCAAGCTGCATTTTGGATTCAAACACGTGACGATCTGCTTTATGCTGGAGCATGCATGTTAAATTAATTTCTAGGGACCTGAGTGGGCCTAAAATTAAATACGGGCAATCCGTCAGCGCTCCCGCAGAAGAGTGGTTGTGCCGAGAGGAACGGAGAGAGTGCAGACACTCTGTCCCCAAAGCCCGGGGGGTGCAGGAGGGCTGCAGCAGCAGCTCGGCCTTGGCAGCAGGCAAAGAGCCGCTGTAGCGCCGGGTGATGCTGGAGAGCCAGATGGGTGAGCCTGTCAGATCAAAGATGATGGATGCCGAGAGTGGCAGGCTTGGCAAGAGCCGCTCACTGCAGGTCCTTCTCCCCGCACACCCTGTCTGCGGCTGAAGTTTGTGGCTGGATTCAATCTGGAGCTTAGAGAAGTAGGTATTGAATTATGCAGCCTGGTTTGGAGCCAGGGCCCGTGCCGACTGGAGCAGGAGCAGCCATCGTGCGCAGGGCAGAAGATTTAACGGATGTGATACGGCCTCCGCACTGTTTTTTGTCGAATTTCTAGAACCCTAGTCTTCCCTTTCCAGTACGGCTTTGGGCTTGTTGACACAGAATGGAAAAGCCCAAACAGGCAGTAGAAGTAGCTGTCTCAGAATAACTGTTCCTCATTATCTCTCCATGCGGCCACTCTTATTCAGCAGTAAGAGGTCCTTTGTGCGGTTTAGCTTAATCCGCTTTGGAAACGGATTAAGCTAAATCGCACAAAGAAACTCTTAGTGCTGAATAACAGCGTCCACACAGAGAGAGAATTCGAAATAGTTGTTCTGCGTTTTTCAATTCACACTTGAGCCCTTGCACAAAAACTTCCCTGTGCAGATGAGCCCACTTGAATAGGAACCTCCTATTTTCTGTCTAAACAAGCTCTGTGTACTGTGTCCAGGTGCTATAGTAAAGAAAACAGCACATATTTATCATTAAAAGGAAAGGAAGGAAGCTGGCATTGCTGGGCCCAGGACCATTTGTTTGCCAAATTGCTCAAGCCCGGGATTATTGCTCTTCTCACAAGGTCATGTGGTTTGGGATTAGATTATTCATGGGATACTTCACTTTCTGGACTGTATAGACGTTTGTACTCTCTCCCATGAAAGAAACTGAAGCAGCGTAGTAAGCCATGGCAAAAAGTGAAGCAAGGGTGATATCTTCTCTGACCTATGCAGACCTATTTGGCAAGGGGCAGACCTGTTTTGAAAAGCCTTTGGAGAGTTAGAGATGCTGCAGATAACAAGGAGTGTTGCTTTCGTAAAGCAATCTCCCACCCCTGATCTCTACTCAAGCAATCTTCTGTGCCTAATTTCATAAAATGCAGCTAGAAAATTGGGTTTTGAATATATGGTGGGCTGATAGCAGGGGTCTAGATCCAGGGTCAGAGCACCCTGCCTTGGAGCTTCACTTGTACCTGACAGATACCAGTGAGCAACATCATTCGGCACTTTCTTGGGACTGGGAGGCATTGTTCACTCCTTTGTTTTACCAGCGTGGCCAGAAAGATGTTAAGTAACTTTGCTGAGTCGAGTCTGAGAAGCTGAAACATCTGTAATTTAGAGACGTGCAGAAAAAAGGTGCATGCTCACAGGAAAGCAAAAAAACCAATCAACAAACTCAAGCAGTTTTTAAAATCTAAGCTTAATATCTAAACTTAATATCCTATATCCTTAATATATCAGACCTTAAAGGAAAACTAGTTTTGGTGCTCTTTAGGTGCTACGAGGACTCTACGTCCTTGTGTCAGATGCACATCAGTCCTTACGTCTCGCCTCTCAAACTCAGGAAGTTCGAGGGAGCTGGACCAGTCCTTTCTCTACCCCGGCAAGGAGTAGCTGCAGCCAGGCTTCCCTGTGTAGGAAGGCTATAATCATGATGATGGCTGGGCAGGGGGGGGCCTGTGCATGGCCTGAACCTGAACGTGGAAGAGTGCTTTCTGACCAGCCTCCCTGATGGAATTAAGAAGCAACTAAGTCCTTGAGTTATTTGGGGTTTTTTGGTTTGTTTTTCTTTTGGAGGGGGGGTGTTGTTTTGTTTTGGTTATTTTATTTTGTTTTTCCAGTCCTACTCCTCTACCTTCTTTTGGTACAAATTACAGACCTGATGGTGTCCCTTGAAGTGCTAGCCTGCAGAAAGAGGTGGGTCTGTGCTAGTTTCCTAGGAGAGGCGAGTGGTTCTCTAACATGCATTTTTCCTGTTGGCAGGACTCAAAGACTTCTCTGCTATTACTGTGGAAACTAGCTTCCCCTTCCCCTTCCTTTTTACTTTTTAGGCCTTTATTCAATAAATCATTAAATGTGAACCGATGTCCGTCCGTGTTCAGGACAACACTTAAGTGTGTGTGCAGAGTATTATGTTGTATAGTGACACTTTTCCGAGTTGAGGCACTGGAAATGAGCATTTATATGAAATGAAGCCCATTCCTGAGAGGTGGTTGCGGCTTGTGCCTGTCTCTGAGCTAGCTCATAGAATGGAAAGGGAGTGAGAAAAGGAATAGCATGTCCTGAGCTTTTCTCCATTGGAGGTTGTCCTTGTGCTGGCATATTTCCTCCCAGGGCTGTAGGAGGAGAAGATGCTCTGAAAGAGGATTTTGGTCTCTTTTTGCTCCTATTTTTCTATCCTCACAGGGAAATGCACAAAATCCCCATGGTCTCCTCCCCTGACTGGAAGGATGGTGTCTGCTGTATGCCCGCAAAGCTCTGCAGTGTCAATATTGTGTGTTAGGGAAGGCCCTATAATAAGGAAATGGTATTTTATGGAGGAAGGCAGGGTGAAAGGATGTGAAAGCCTCCAGACTTTCTTAGTGTGCATTTTTGGCCACAAACGCTTCTCTTCTCAAGCAGCTGCATGGAAGCAGTATCATTAGAAAACCCCACCTGGCAGCAGCGTGCAGTTTTCCCTGGCAGCACGTTGCTGCACGTTGGACGTGTCTATGTGGTTAACTAATATGAAGCAAGCAAAGGTTTGAATTGCTAAAGCCATAGCTGTTCCCCGTTGACTCCCCATCTCGATGCTTTTCAGGCATGCCGAGCTCTTTGGAGGGAAGTTGTTCACTGGACGTGAAATAACCTGCTTCTCATTAAAGGGCTCTGATGGCCAGGACAGGTTCCCTTGGGATAAGCTCTGGTGTGAATCTGAGGCATGTGGGTTGCTCCACAGTTGCTGCCCGAGGGGTAAATGTGGGGCAGCAGATGCCGTTTGAGTGAAGGTGAAGTTTGCTTGCGTCTGTGTCCGGAGCCGAGCGTGTGGTCACGCAGTTACAGACGTGCTGTAAGACCTTGGCGAAGCTCACCCTGCAGTAACTTGTTCTGCTTGTCATGCCCAGAGCGCGTCCAGGGAGCGTCCACTCACGCTGTAGATGGACTGTTAAGCTCCGTTCCTGTGTAGGCAATCATTTGGCTACCTCACATAGCTCACTGAGGAACCTGTGGGATGAGTAAATCGTGAGAAAATGCGAAGGAGCAGCCCCAGCACTGGTGGAAGAGGAGAATGGCCAAAGAGCTGGCGCCCTGTTCCCTTTCTGGCTGACTCAGCTGTTCCTTCCCTGGACTCTAAGCTGGACTTGTGACTCTTGAATTAAAGCATCATCCTGCTTCCCCGTTCACTGGTGGTTGGGATCGGGTGCCTTAGTCTGGGGCTGGAAAATTAAGGACCCTTCTCTTCCCAAGCAGTGTCCAAGCCCAGTGGTGACGGTCTCCCTATGGACACTGTGTATCACTGCCGTGATTGTAGGGGGCTGGTTAGCTCAGTCAGTTGATTGTGGTGCTAACAACACCAAGGTAGCGGGTTCGATTCCCATGCAGTCCCCATGTGTTGCCTGATCTAGTGGAGAGGTGGCATCCCTGGCAACAGGGAGGCTGGATTAAAATGATCACTAAGATCTCTTCCAGCCTAGGCCGTTCTATGATTGTGAAATGAGCAGGTCAAAGTGCTTGGTGCAAAGATTTAATAGGCAGGTTACACTCAGAAAAGCAGGCTGTTTTCCCGGCCCCTAAGCACTCAGATCCAGGGCAGGGCGGGGCACGGCAGTGGTTTGGTTGCTGTCTGCATGTGGTGTGATGGGCACTGTATGGTCACGTCCCTTTCCCGGAAAGGTAACGTGTTCTGCATTTCAGATCATGGCAAAGCTGGGAGCAATGTACAGCAACCCTGACTCCAGGTTCACAGTCCGAACTGGTAGGCTAGCCTGTCTTTGACGTGCATATTTAACGCTGTAGTTGTCTGGGCATATTTTGCTGGAGGGGGCTAAAGGCAAAAAAATTAAATAATATAGTCACTCACCTGTCCTTCAGCACAGGTGAGCTTTGCACTTTTTCCCTTGGACATCTGTGAGACGTTAAAAAGAGCAACACAGGTTCCCGACATCAAAGAGTTAACAGCAGTGAGTGTGGTACAATAGCTCATTAGGACTTAAACGTGGGCTGCAAACTCAGAAATCTTGATAATTTTGGTCTATAAGGACAGTGAACTTTCAACCCTAGTTCAGCAATAATAAATGCCTGTTAAGTAAGGCTTCCTTTTATGAAAAGAGGGTGGATGGATGCATTTCAATGGGCTTTAAAACTATTGCTACTCGTTTCAGCGTCTGCTGGCCGAATGCATCCGGGCATGGGAAGGCATTTCAAGATCTGCACAAAAAGCACTTTGAAGTATAACCTTTGTGAGCGTCTTAGCTAAACCTGACTGCAGTTGGAAGCAGCATTTCATTTATTTATTTATTTGCAAGTCGTTTCCTTTTAAAGTTGCTTAAAAAACCCGAACCACCAAAGCAAAACACGCCACACAAAAATAAACCTGTGAGCAATTAAATGAAAATACAGTTTTGAAACTTTGACCCAAAGTGAAAGGTGGCGGTTGGTTTGTTTGGCTTTCGCGTGGATGTTTTCAGAACCAGCTGCTTGGGTGCTGATTTTTGAAAGAGGGGGAAGACGAAGCTGCGCTCGGGGATGGAGTTCGGGCAGTTGCTCAGGCTCCTGACAGCCCTGCCGCCCTGGAGAAGGGGGCTCAGGCACGTTAGGGTCCTACAGCCCGTGGTGGTTGTGCCCGTAAGAATCACAGCGAGGAACTGAAAAAAAAAAGCATTAACAGCCCTTTTGTCTCCGTATAAAAGGATCCTGCAGGCGTTATGGGGAATCGGCTTCGAAACAAATCACGAGTGACTGCAAGTCACCACTTTACAAGTTGCAATTTTCCTTGCCTTGAGTTTGCAGGTCTTGATCCGGGCGGGCTTCTGCTGAGGTCCTACTTGAGACTCCAAGTTGTGTGTGTGTGTGTTTTACCTCGCCTCTCGGAGAGCACGAGAGAGACCTCCGTGAAGAGAGTGACAGGGTTTGATATAAACCAGCAGGACTGCATTGCTGCCATTATTCGACAGTAAACCCTTTCACAATGCCATATGCTGTGCATTCCAGCGCAGCGGCGGAGGGTGTGATATAGTTAAAGCACACTCGGCAAACAGGAAACGCTGGTGACCGCTGTGTGTGCTTTTCATGGAGATAAAGTATTGAGAGCGTAACGAAAAAAGAGAAAAAAAAGTGCTGGGAATGGTGGGGGGAGGGAAGAGGACGGCGAGGGTGAAGGAGAGGGATATATTTTGGGCCTGACGCTCGGGTCATTATGAAAACACAGGCAGGAAATGCAGCCATGGAGTGGCTGAGAAAACGCTGCTTTGCTCCGAGATGTTTGCTTTACTCCATTACATTTATTTCCTAGTTTGCTGCTGGGTAGCAGGAGTTGGGTGTGTGTTTTTCTTTTTTTCTAATTTATTTTCTTTTTGAGGTTCCTGCCACTCTGCCTTAGTATCCAACTCCCTTCCCCTCTACCCTACCCCAGTTAATAGTCAAAGGCTATTTTAAGGGACTAGAGTGCAGAAATACATATTTTTCATACCCCAGCAAATTGTGAACATCGGGATTTAACCCAAGTGTGGTTCTTTTCCCCGGCAGACGCTCTGCAAAAGGCATCGTAAAGCCTCCCTCGGAGTTAGGAAGTCGCTGTCGCAGGGCAGCGAGGAAGGCAGGGGGATGGGACCAACAGGTTCCCGGGTGGAGAGAGAGGGCTCTGAATCATAAACACGCCATAGCTTTAATAAAATAAATGAAGTAGAGCCTTTTCAGCCGAGGGCAGAATGTATTGGGGCAAGCTGGGCTTTTAACATTGGGAGTGAAAATTGACAGGCTGAGAACTGGGACATAAACAAAAATGTCAGTCCCTGGGAGTCTTGTTCACTGGACAATGTCTCAATTGTTTCCGTGATTTTTCGCAGGCAGCAGGGGATAGTGGGAGATTTAACTCTTCACAGGCCATGCAGGCACTGGAGGTGCTCGCAGAATGAAGAAGTGGCGAAAAAGAGCATTTTTTTTGTTCGGAAACGATTAAGCATGTCAGTGGGTGATAAGGAAAGGTCACAGTGTTCTCTGCGTACTTGTCTGCTGTTCAAGTTGGGCTTTACGCTTCTTTAATTTTCTTTAGGTTTTGCTGTTTGCCTGGAAAACTATTTTTTTTCCCCCCTTGCTTTTTATCAGGAAGAATGAGACTATGAGGCAGACTGGTAGATATTTAAGAAGTGGGAAAAGCATTTGTGTGGAGTTATGTTTTAATTTTTATTAGTATTCTTCATCAAATGGCTGACAGGCAAGCTTGGATATTTTAAGGTTGTCTAGATTATTTGGAAAAGGCTGAAATGTGAGGTAGGGAATGCCTTGTTTTTTATTAACTGCTTTACAGTTTTGCTTAAGTCTCAAAATAAAAGGCCATCTTCAAAGAAAACGGAGGAGAGACAAGGAGCTTACTTGTCTCATCATACTTTCTTTATTTATTATAAAAACAAACACTGAAACCTGTTGCATACCAGCCTGACGTGGGCAAGATTCATAAAGCTGCAACTGGTAGTTCTTTACTCACGAGATTTTGAATGTATGTTTTGTTGTGGGTGGGGGGGAGGAGGGCGAGACAGCAAACCAAAGTTGCTTCTTCAGGGTGCAAAAGCTGTTGAGGTTTATTTGCAGGAAGATAAACCTGTTTTAATAAAACGTGGGTCTTGCCTCAGCTGAATGAAGTTGAAACATTTCACGGGCTGGAAGCCAACTCACTTGGTGTGCAGCAGCCCAGTATTAAAGGTCTGGGATGTGCTGAGGTTGCTTTAACTTAATTTACGGAATGGCAGCATATCCCGTTTTCACATCCGCGCATCCTCCGGCTGCTTTGTGTTCGGATGCGTGTCCGCAGCCCCGCGCGTTCTCTGGCTTTCAAATGGCTTCTTCCCCTGCGTGCTCGCAGCCATCCCTGCCCGCTGCCGCTGGCTGGGGCGGGAGGTGGGAGCAGCCCCGGGCTCTCCGCCGCCTTCCTGCCGGGCAGGAAATCGCCTCCTCCGTGAAGGCTGGAACGCAGCAAAACGTGCGCTCGTGGGCAGGCTTCTCCCCAAATCCCTGGCTGGGAGACACGTTCTCCTGTATGATAAGGATGGGGAAAGTAAGCTGTTGCTCTCCAGATGCTTCCCTGTGTGTTTACACACTGACGGGAGAGAGGGAAGAGGGTAAAAATAACTGCAGCGTCTGCTTTGCGAAAGGCTGTCTCGAAAGACTGGAGCGGGGAGGGCAAGTTGCTGCCCCTCTCAGAGTCTGGCCAGGACTGGTGATACCATGTGCTGAAAGCACATGCTGGATCCTCTGCTGAAAATCTGGCTCCATCTCTGTTCTGAAATGATACTGGTTTCAGAGATTTAGAAAACAAAAGTTGTTGACATGTTGGAGCGGTGGGTTCCCTGGGTAAGTATCCTGAGCTGGATTTAATAATTTATAATTAATCATTCATGCAGCGGAATGGATTGCTCTTCCTGTTAGTGAAGGATCACTGAAGAGATCGTGATTTTTCTTGAAACTTTATTTGTTACTCGTGCACTGGTCTCAGCATTTTGCCTTGGAGATAATCCATAAGCAGTTGTTCAGAGCCGGTTGGTGTTGGAGCTCGTCTGAGAAGAGATCGGGAACATGTGATGCATTTCCGTTCCCTGCATTGAGCAGCAAATGATACTCTTTAATCAATAAAAGTTTGTTTTCCATGAAGATTCTCCAGTACTTTCATAAAATTCACTGTCTTGGCAAGTGTCCCTACCCCTGAATTCATTTGCTGATGTAGTCACAGAAGGCAGTTAATGAATTTTTCTTATTTGTTACAAAGCACAGCGTAATGCTAACGTAGCTTGGGTTGCCCTGGTTTTGTGCATTATATAAACAGAGAAGGAAAGAAATAAGTATTTCGAAGTATTTTCTAAGGATTGTTTTGAAATTTCCACCCCTTTCTAGTCATGAATAACAGTCAGCTTTGATTTGAAAATAAATTCATTACTGATAATAACAGCCTACAAGAGGTCTCTGCTCCCCTGCTCCTCCCCATCTCCTAGGGAGGCTTAACTGCTGTGCCAGGTGAAACAACACTGTGTTTAGTCCCATCGCAGAACATGTTCATGAGATGTTTGCTATACAACTGTTCAGCCCATCTGTGTACTCGTTCAGTTGCCACAAGAGTTTTTAGGGCCACCTTTTCCTAGATACACTAGTTAGCAAGTACTTAATTTTGTAGTTTAGATGAGCTGGTAGGTGGGAAAAGATAGGGACACTGAGGAGAAAATCCTCTTCTTAGATACGTGTGGTGTCTGTAACCCTTCAAGGCGTGCTCCAGCTCAGCTGTTGGGGATGAATAGCATCTGTAACATTCACTTATGTTATTAAGGTTTTGCTGAAGCGTAAGCACTGGAGCGTCTACTCCACTTTGTTTCCCACCCTTGCTTTAGGATGTGCCCAGAGAAGCCCGTGGAGCTTGTGTGTCTTGTGCTCTCATGTCTCTTCACCTTGCAGGACCTGAATCCAGTTTGTGGAGGTCGGGAAACTAGCAAAGCAAGAAATGGGCTAAGTCACACTTTGTAAGGGTTGGATGTTGCTTGCTCGCCTTCTGGAGTGAGCACGTGCTGGGTGGTGTACGGGTTCGGATACTTCTTGTTGCTGTGCTTTTCCTGTGAGTGTTGACCCAGCCTGGGGAGATACGGGCGTGAGGTGGTGTTTCAGCAAAGAGCTCAGAGAAATGCCCCTGTTTTTCTGGTTGGCTGTTTGCAGGCATGACTGAGAGCTGCCACAGAGCTGAGGTACGGCCACTGAAGTGAGATGCTCTCCCTCCCCCCGTGCTGTCAGCAGAAGAGCCGTACCCATCTGAAGGGACGAATGGACAATGCGCTGTCCTTGCAGTGGGTAGATTCTGGGCTAGAAATCACTCCTTTTTCTGTGAGGAGGGAGGAGGGGACTCTCTTTTGTTGCTTGAACATCTTCCTGGTGAAACCTCAGAGTAAACATGGTTTGGCTGAAGTCTTCGCTGTGGGCCACTTCTCACCAGCATCTGCCGCTCCCGCATGTGGAGGTGACGGTGGAAGTTCTAGATAATGGTACTTAGCACTTATGTAGCACTTCATGTTTCTAAAGTGCCGTACAAACCCAAGGCTCCCTATCAGTCCCTGGGGGAAGACAGAACTCGGTATTACTACTCTCATTTATAGGCAGAAAAGCTGAGATGCAGAGAGATTAAGTGGTTTGCCCAAGCCCACACAGCAAGTCAGTGTCAGCTCTCAGATTAGACTTGGAGTTTTCCTGGCACTTGCTGTCAGTGTGCAGTCAGCTGAAGTGTGTTGTCCCTGTGAGACGCTCCTTGTCAAGCGCTGGAAACCGTGCAAAGCCTTTCGAGGAGATCCTGCATGGGGACAATGCTGATTCCTTGTTTAACATAGTCTTAGAGGATATTTTTGCAAGCCTTTCCAAGAAGTAAAAAACTTACCTTCGGTAGAGAAAAATCTAGACTGTAAAATGCTGTTCAGCAAATGGTGACATCTCCTCGTGTCGGGAGAGTGTGTGTAGCTGTGTAACCCAGCACCGAGAAACACCAATCTTTGACATGAAGCAAAGCACCCCTCCAGTATCAGCAACTTTTTATGGTTTTTAGGTTGGGAAGGTATTCAAGGTCAGGCTTGATGGGGCTCTGAGCAACCTGATCTAGTTAAAGATGTCCCTGCTCACTGCAGGGGGTTGGACTAGCTGACCTTTAAAGGTTCTTTCCAGCCCAACACAGTCTATGATTCTGTGAGGTACAGCGAGAGGCTCCCGCCTGTGAGAAACAATGCCTCATCTACACATGGAATTGCTCTTGAGAAGCTACTTCATGGTGGCTTCTGCGTGAGGATGCTTTTGCTGAAGAACAAGAGTGTCTCTGCCCAGCGCAGAGTAGTTCACTTTCAGAATAGATTAACTAAGCTTGGAAGATGCTGTTAAGCTCAAGTTTTGGGTTCTGCACCTGTATTTGGTCTAGAGTAGATATTCTCCTTTAAAATTGCATTTGTGTATTCTAGCTTGATTTATTTTTTTCATACGGAGATGAGATCTTGTTTGTCAAACCACAATTTGATTGATATGCCAGAATCACTGATTATTCAACTGGGATGCCAGGCAACCCTCTCCCTCCATTAGGTGATGCAGATTTTCAGATGGGCCATTGCTGATACTCTCTTAGGGTGGAGTTGAGGGGCTGATATCTGGAGGAGGTTTTTCTCCTAGATGCCCAGCAGTTAAACTGGCTGTGACTATTTACAGCCTCACTCGTAATAAATGAATGCAAACAAGCTGGAGGAACAGACAGGGAAGCTGTTACAGTTCTGGAGAAGGCTGTCAGAGTGATGTCCTTGGGTCTCTAACTCCCTTGGTCCCCTGAGAAGGCTGATGGGGTGCAGGCCGCGTGGCTGCAGGGCAGGATGG
>NW_009696474.1:42973-57016 GCF_000703405.1 Apaloderma vittatum | reverse complement strand
AGTATGGGACTGAAGGTCTGCAGGAATGCCCAGGCGTCAGTGGGAAACCACAGGGTGTGGTGCGGAGCTGGCACTGGCTGGGGAGATGCAAAGACAATGAGCCTGTGGTAGACATTAATTGATTCTAAAGAGCCTGTCCTAATCTTGGTTTCGTGTGGCGTGGTCTGTTTGGATTAAAACACAAGGGCTAGGGTTTGTTGTTTCTTTTTATTTTTATTGCCAGCTCTGCCATCAGCTAGCCCGGTGTCTTGGAGCTAGTCATTTAATGTCTTTATTCCACCGAGAAAGCACATGTGCCATGAGGTGGAATTAGCATGCGTAGGCCAATTTCTGAACTTTACACCAAGCCCTTATGCCCAGTTGAGTCACTGCAGTTTTTCTGCTGGCTTTTAAGTTTCCATTTCAGCGGTGGAATGATGCGTTGGGTGGCACGTCCTCTGCAAATGTGGTGGGAGACCCCAGCAGTCCACCCGTACAAGAAAGCAAACTCAGCGAAAGTGTTTTGGTCGCAAGCCCACCTGAGCGGTGGCTTTGGGTAAGGCCACTGCTTTGGCTGAATCCAGATCATCAGGATGAAGACGGATCACATGTTCTTTGCTGGGACTTCCCCCCATTGCCCTGTGGCTTGTTTGTGTGATACTGTAATGCGACAAAGGCACAGCGGGTTATCGTGTTGCTTATTCAGCATTCGAGGGCAATAATCAGAGATGTACCTCTGTGCTCTGAACTGTTACACCACGATGAAGTATGTCATAAGGTGTCCAGAGAGGTTTCCCCTTCCCCCACCACCCACATGCCAAAATAAATATCTGATATGAAAGTCAAGGTACAGAAGCCAGCTGGATTGTACGAAAGGTCCTGTCTCCCTTTTGTTGCTGTTGTTTTTTTTAAATATAATTTTCCTGATAGGTTGAATAACTGTCCACACTAAAATAAAAGGATGGAGAAAAGATTTTGGCGTTTAGTTGAGCAGTAGCATGTTCATTCCTCGAAATCTGGGATGGTTTTATTTTTTGCTTTGGGTTTTTTGTTTATCTACTAATTTCATTTTTGGGGGGGGCAGTTTGCCTTTTTCCCCCCTGCTCTCACACATGAAGGAGAGGAGAAATTGTGTGCATGTGTGTGTGGTGCCCTGCCAAGCAGAGAAACTAAGCAGACAGCCTCTATTGCTTTTGCTCTCACATCTCTAACTTAATTATGGGGGAGGCAAGGGGTGTGTTGTGTTTAATGTACTCCATGCTTCCAAAACGCTGCACTCTCGCATGCTAGGGGCTGACCACTGGCATGGGCTTTCATTAATATTTTTTATTTACCCTGCCCTTCTGAATTACTACTTTTGGTTTGGGAGCTTCTTTGTAACGGAATTCTTTTATTTTTATTTTTATAATTGCTTCTGGATCTACAGAAGCACATGTTGAAAATCATCTCAATGTCACTAGTCTTTAGTTCAACAAGAACGCTATAGAAACGAAAGATTCTGTCATCCATCAGATTTTCTGTTCCATTTGTTGAAGATGAAAGGCGAGCGAATTTAGTGCTCACTTTCTTCTCCTTCTGACAGTTATTGATCCTCCCTGGAACTCTGCAATTCGCGCTCTGAGCCGGCCCTGACACAGGGAATCCCCGATTCATTATGTGCGTGCTCACTAGCGCCGCAGCAGTGTGCCTGAGTTGCCCTTCCAGTTTCAAAGCCGTTTGTTGTTTTTCAGCTGCACCTTGTGAGCTGGGGTTTTTTTCCTCCCTAACCTTCCTTTTTCACCCCTTTTGCCTTTATGAGACTTTTAGTCTGGAAGCTGTTAATGTCGGAGAAACAGGTGCTGCAGCAGGGAGGGTTAAGTGCTTTCAGAGGATTTTGTGATTTGTGCAAAATAGGGAATGGCTGTATCTTTTTCTTTGAGACAGTGAGATGTAGGAGGAAGAGAATCTGCAACCTGTTGTTTTTTAGTTTAATTTTATTGTCCACAAGTTTGCAAGATTGTCAGGGTAGAGACTCAAAATCAAGATTGTGAGTTAGTGTGTTTATTCAGTGGCTTCCATCTCCAGAAATAGGGCTGCAACAGTGAAAGAGGAAGCAATGTCATGGTAGGAGGGATCATAGTTTTCCATGTCCATTCCTGCCATCACCTTTAATTGAAGGTATGTCTGGCTGGATGGTAGCGGGGGTCGATGGCTTTCTGTTGCTGCTCCCCGAGCTGAGCAAAAGCAAGCCCAGCACAACGTGTTGCAAGCTGGAGCTGACTTTAACCTGGCTGGCGTGGTGCATGGCCCCGGGTAACACCCTGTGCTGTGTTCTGCTTCTGGTTCTGTCCTGTCCGCGATGCCAGGCAGGGCAGTCTGCACAGAGGCACGAGTCTTCCAAGAACAGATTTGTAGCTCTCGGTGCTTTTGCAGCATCTCCTGTGCTGCGGTGTGGTACCTCCTCTTTTGTGAGTGAGGATGGTGAAATCTTGCGCAGAAACTTTCCCAAAGCTTCTCCTTGTTTCCTGTTAACGAGAGCTGCTTAGTGAAGGTTGGCTATCCACTGCTGAACAATAATGCACACTGTAGCTCTGCCTTTTGTCTCTGTAAATGTTCATGAAGTCCATCCCTCTGTGACCAGCGAGGAACATGTCTCACCCTTGTCCTCGTGGGCCTCCTCTCCTCCTCCAGGCTCCTTTGTGCTTGGGGTTGGCTTAACCATTGGCCATCAAAACACATTTCCTAACAAAATCTTCGAGAAGGGAGGGAAGCAGCTTCCTTCTAAAGAGGCAGGACCTACGTGGTGTGCCATGGGTCACCACCTTAGGGCTCAGACTGGAGCTTGCTGCAGGAGGAGAGGGCGGTGGGACTGGTGAGTGCAGAGCTGATGGCAATCAGGCTTCCCCCAGCTGGTTACAGGCTTTGCAGGAGGTTGGCGAGCCCTTAAAAAAAGAGAGTTTCACATCTGCTTTTGTTTATCCTTTTTGCTGCGGGCAAGGCTGAAAACTTAATAAATTGCATGAAACCTAAGGAAGCATGAATATAAAAGAGTATTAGATAAATTACAGAAGCCTGCCTACCTGTAACATTTTTTTATAACATAAATGGTACGTGTGTATTATTTCTCTATAAAGTATCCACACGCCCCAGCCTCTCGCTGAGGCTCTCTTGTTTAAACATTCCTACGTTCTCACTACTTCTACTCCTCAGCTTCCACCTCCGTCTCCTCCCAAATTTTAACATCATTCTTCGGTGTCAGGCTTTTAGCACACCGGCGCTCTGAAGATGTGATGATAGTTTTTCGAAGGATATTTATAAAGTGGTTTTAAAGTATTTTGGGGGCTCGTCTCAGAAGGAGCAGATGAAAGAAACATCCTTGTAATGCTGGTAGCATATGCACACTGTACAAAGAATGTCTCAAATACTTTCCTTAATATGTGCCTGTATTTGTTCTAATGTTCTCACCATTTTTTTCAGACCAGCTCTCCTGGCAGGGGCAGGGATGAAAGGGGAATAGCTAGAGAGAAACAATAAACTTGTAAAACAGACACCTTAGTAAGAGATACTGTAGCTTCAAATATTTGCAGTTCCTTTGTGAAGGAATTGGCATTGCACATTAACCTTAATATAAGTGTAATGCGGCATGTATCTGAAGGCAGAATCGAAGAATATGAATTTCTGTGGCTAATGGTTTTTGAATAAATTCAGTACAATTGTCTGGCAGTTATTAGCAGAACGTGTGAATCGGAGGCTATGCAACACTGTATACTTTGAAGACCTTGAACTATTTCTACCAGTTAAGAGCTGTTAGATAGAATCCGCTGAAAATTAGCTTCATTCAGTTATCATACAATATAGCGAGCTGTTCTGGCAAAAAGCATTCTCTGCTAGCATTGAGGCAAAATAAATTCCTCTGTTCTTCTGTCCTGAATTGCAGATAGTATCTGACTGAGGTCAGATAACCTGGCTTCTGTACATGAACACGCATATGTGCCACCCATACATATGTGTATAAATGTAAATATTGCCATATAAATTGTGTGGCTCTGGTGCCTGGTGTGGGCAGGTCACCCTGGCTCTCACCACTCACTGACTGACCCTGCACAAGTATGTGTTTCCTGCTCCAAAACATGATTAACGCTGCATTTTATTGGACTTAATTTGGGCTTATAAAAAAATGACCAGTGCCTGTATAATACAGAATGTCAAGCTGAATATTTGTGATGGCTTTTCCTCGCTTTATTATGAATCCTGTGGGTCTGATAGGAGGAGAGCATGAGAGAGCATGAGAAAGAAGACAAAAGACCAGCAGAATTTAGCCTCCCATACCCTGAACGTCACAGTTCAGTGCAAGCCAATGCAGAATTGAGTTTCTCACTCTGGTATGGCATCTGGGCTAATTTGTCTCACTAATTACACTGGGCGTAGAAGTATGCTGATGCCATTAACTGTGTCCATGACCCAGGCTAGTGTCCCTACCTGAGTTTTATGGTACCTTGTGAACATCTGAGCTTTCCTGAAGCTGGTACCTCAGTGACATCAGCAAAGTATAAAGGCAGACCAGGGCAGTAGTATGCTGTCAGTGCACTTACATGGGCAGTGCACACTTTATATAATTATTTTTAGTGAAGGTGGGTGAGTTATTTGATAAGTCTGCTAATATCAAGTGTGTGTAAGACAAGCTCATTAACTGTCTGATTTCTTATGGTCAACAAAGAGGACCCAGGTCATTGTAGAGACTTTATAAGCTGCATTTAGCAAGATATTCTCATGGATCGAGCATGAGAAGTAGTGATGTAAGTTAGCATTTCAGGGAGCAGGACTGAGGAGATAGGAGAGCAGCTGGTACCTGGGAAGGGATGGGCTCCTAAAGGATTTTCCACTCCATACTGAAAATGGGAGCAAAGTGAAACAAACTGGCCTCAGATGTGATTGATCCTTCTAGAGTGTACAAGGAATAGGGAGAGACTTGAGGAAATAAAGCATGGAGGTTCTTATGTAGCTCCTTAAGTAAAGCATTAACTACTTAAGGTAGGGAAGCCAAGAAATTGTGTCTGGTGGCAGTAACATAGGTAAGCTGTTGAAATGAATGGCTTTCAAGTCCACTGTTTCCATGTCTTTTTCCTTTCTTTATTCTTCATATCTGCCTCAAATACTGTTTGGAGTAGTATCACTGCTCTGGTGAAAATAGACACCATATACTGAAGAGGCAGCAGTCAACTCAAGCTTGTTGGCAGGAGTAGTGGGAATGCAAATGTCAGTGCATGATTTGAAAAATCTGGTTTTCTTGGAGAGGAGAGGGCTTCAACCACAAAACCAGCTCATCCATTTTCCAATAGTGTCTGTAGACAATGGATCCCACAACCCCACATGGTCTCTGGCATATTACAAGATTTCATAGCTGTGTGTACTTTTAATTTGCTCTGCAGACTACCAGAGCAAATAATTTTGGTTCCTGCCTTAAAGTGTTTTAAGTGGAACTTCTCATCCCTGGTAAAACTATTCTAGTAAATGTAGTCACAGTGTTTTGTGGGATCTGAACCTCCGTCAGTGGCTGGTGCCCCTGGTGTTTGTAGCTACATGAAGCACTGCCATCGGGGTATCGTCAGTACTGAGCTCTACACGCAGTTGCTTTACCCCCAAGTCTTTTCACAGCATGTGTGAGTTTCACTCTGGAAACCTAGGATGGATTCCCTGAAGGAACTGGAATTTCTGGGTGTTGCAAAGTCCTTATTAGGAAATTGGAAAGATACGCTGATGAGTGTGCCTGTTTAAAATCAGATAGTACAAGCGTTCCCACTATTATTCTCATTCTGGAAAGATTGCTTGTTAACTAAGTTAGTGTTTCAAATTAGGATGAAAATGGAAAATAGCAGCAAGCAAATTATTTTCTTGAAGTTTGGATATTTACAGTATTTAGAAAAACAATAACTGGGTAACTCGTCTTTGAACCAGTACCAATGTATCAGTACTTAGTGGGGTCAACTTTTCTATTTCCACTTCACTGCTTCTTCAGTGAATCTGAATTTAACTCTTCTCTGCACATATCCTAGCAGCTTTATATTTTTTGATTTTTTTTTTCCAGTATAGTCCTGCATAGAACTGCACTCTAGTTTTGTTATCTGGAGAATATAGCAATAACAGGCCCATATCATGATGCCTGCATGTGGTACCTCACCATTTGGGGTTGGTGAGAAATCCTGCCACGAGTATGGGCTGATCACACTCACGCTGCAACTGCGGACCTTAAATAACTTTTGTTTATATGAAGGCCCTAAGAGAGATTTGTGAAAATGCTGGTTGGAACTAAATGTTTTAATGTCCAAAATTAGAATATGTTGTAATTGGTCTGTCACAACTCTAGCAGAACAAAAGCCCTTGCTTGCATGAGCAGTAAGTCTCATTAAATTTCTAACAATATTCTTAAAGTAACTTTTGAGGTTTTGTATCATTAGTTGTGAAATTCTGGAGTAATGGTTAAATGGCCAAGGAGTACAAGTCCCATTCTGTAGCCCGTGGTGTTTACTCTGTTACTCTTGTTTCTGTTGTAAGCCTGTGTGAGCTATTAAGGTTCTGGTGGATCTGCTCTTTTTACATCCCTCGTGACTGTGGGTTGTGGGATCTCTGCTGAGCTGTCAGCTCGCTGCTTTATTGCAAACCATTTAACAGCATGGAAGATGGAGAATATCTGTCTTGGCTGAGGAGTCGGCAAGTCATGGACAACATTACCTTCACTCTCTGTCAGCTGTGTGGTGTTCCCCTAATAGGCAGACCTCCTTGAAGCCTGGCCTAAGGAGCTTTGGAAGGCACCTCAGATGGAAATGCCAGACAATTGGTTTGTACTTGTTAGCAGCTTTTATTCAGAAGCTTTAATAACATCACTGCAAAGTGTTATTTAACAACTGGTTTCTTTGACAACTATGGCTCTGTTGGTAATGAGGGAGCTTATCTTCTGAAAGTACTGCAAAGAAATGAAGGAAAATGGGCCCATGGGTAAATTGCTTTAATACAACTTCAGTTTAATAGAGGGCTGAGTTTGTACAACAGATGGATTAGCAGATGAGATTCTCCGGTAATTCTTTGGAGAGTGCGTTGTCTCTAACCGTCTATCCAAAAAAGAATCCATTCTCCTTTCCTTAAGTTTTTCAAACTAATGACAGAGATGAGTGAAGAAAAATATCCATCCATCTGCAGACTTTCTAACATGGCCCTGAGGTATCAGGCAAGCCAATGTCGGAGAGAAAAAAGTGCTCTCCAGCAATTGTAATTAAGGGAAGAGCACCAAATACCTGTAGCAATATGTCAGTATTTTGAAATAATGTTGCATCATGTTTTACCTGAAACTTCATTAATGATAGCATAGATAGCCTCTTTATCTTGCCAGCATCTGCCCTATTACTGGTTGAGACTATGGGCCAGGCATGTGGAGTAATTCTGTTGAAATAGTTGTTTTTGTGTTTTATGCAACTGACAACCAAATCTGGCCTCTGGAATTTACAGTCAGCCAACTACATAAGCTTTGAGCTCACTGTGGGGTTTGTTCTCCTGTAACACAACAAAGGCAAGCAGCTAAGGGCAACTTACAGGGACATGTTCAACTGAGCATCCTTCGAGATTGAAACATGTCTCGTGCTCTAGTTCTGGGTCACATTTCATCTCTGTTTGTTGCTTAGCATTGGAGGGAACTGAGACTCCAGACCTGGGACCTCCAACTCGACTTGTGGCTGTGGATGGCCTGTTCCTAAGCAGGTTGTAATATGGGAGGTAAAGATAATTAAGGAAAAGTCTGTTGTTGGTGGATTGACCTTCTCCTTGTAAGGCCCTTTCATCAGAAAACAGAAAAAGGTCAAATATGGCTGCTCTGTGTCTGTATTGCTTGTCCAGGGAGCTGCGTTTGAACGCTGGATGGTGCCTTGCTCAAATTCAGTTGCCAGGGGGATGTTTTCGGTGGCCAAGTATCCACCCCTCCCAAGTAGATGAGGAGAGTGCCAAGGCAGATGACACTTCACCCCGGGGTGGTGACAACGTAAGCCTTAGAGCTTCCAGAATATTGAAAGAAACTAGGGGGAACTGATGCATCCTAGAAAATGCTGAGCGAGCACAGAAACAGATTTTTGGAATTGCCAGAAAATTAAGAGCGTTAAAGTCTACCGAGAGGATTCGCGTGAGAGTGAGAAGCTCCACTGGATCTTACCCAGCCGTGCCTGCTGTTTGGTACCAGCTGGGGAAATCCTTCTGGTGACATTAGGGTTGTTGATTCCAGTTCACTCTTTCTTGGTCATGTGCTTCGAGCTGATTCCCAACCAGTGAGATTGCGCCACTTTACCACCTGAGTCACGGATAGGTTTAACGCAAATTCTGTAGGTGGCAGGCGGCCGTTTGTTTAAAGGAACAGTTTCCTCCCTCACTCAGGCACCTGAAAGGAACTGTGTGAGACTTGATTTTATCAGCTCTCAACTTTTCTTTTGTTAGCCAGTGTTGTGTTCATGATAGGTGTTTTACTAGTTTTTTTCGGAAGAACTTGATCTGTGCAGGTTGTAGGTCCAAGCTGGGATAAAATAAAACTTCACCATTTTCTCCACAGTCTGTCCACAGATGAAGTGAATAGAGAAAAATAAGAGTGTTGAGCAGTGTTGAGTCTGCCTCCCTGGAGAGTTGTATGGGCACAAGTGAAGAAGTAAAATGTGTGGTGTTGGAGCAAAACATGCCTCTTGCCTTTGGTTGTGATTCGAATATACTAAAGTCTATGTATTGTGCTTTGCTCATGAATTCTTCTGCACCTACACTCTACATCAGACTTTGTGTCTTCCCCTGTCATCTCACACAAGCGCTCAAATGCATGAAATCCTCTCTTTTTCCTCCTGCGGGGAACGTTCATTTTAGCCCATACTAGCAGCTCTCCTTCCCCTTCTAACAGAGCTGTTTCTTTCTCTCTGTTGCAGCTCTCGTTGCCTTTGCTCTTACCACAGGCCCTTCCAACTCTGTCCCTGTACTTGCATCCCTCCCCCTGTGCCGTCCTCACTCGGAGATGTGGGGAGGTAGACTAGACTGAGCCAAAGCTTCTCTTCCCTTTTCCCCTAACCTATCTTATCTATGTCATAGTCTTAAAACATTTAAGCATTTGGTTTTCAGTGTTCAGAAGTATATCATTTACACCACTTTCAATTTAACAAACTTCAATGAAAGTATCTCTTAAAAGAAGTTTTCATTCTCATAATTTGTTTTTTTTTGTTCACTGCTGCCTCTTGGGTTACCTCTGTGGGATGTCACCTGGAGTCCTCTTGTCTGCGAGTCCTCTTCTGGGTGTTCATGACTGCTTTTGGTACTCCTTCTCAATTATGTAGTGCTTACCGTCAAGGGAAGGTGGTGTGAGCTGTGCACTTATTCACAAGCCCTTACCTTCTGTCCCAAGCCTTCACTGGCTTTGAAGCATGAAGACCCTGCGTTTCAGCGTGCTGTGTAGCTGCAGAGGAGGTAAAACCATTTGCAGGATTTAATGTTTGCTCTCTGGAGGCAGCAGTGAAAGCTCAGATTTGCATCACTTCCGTGATGACACAGTGATCAGAGGAGGCAGACTGTACATCTCATTCTGTTTCTAGTGCGACATTAATGACAGCATTGAAGTTTTTTCTTGAGCAAATTGACGATGTGTTTGCTAGACTGTCCACAAACACCCAAGATGTTGCCTTGTCAGAGAAGGTGACAGTGTCTTGGACATTGACTGTGACCTGATACCGTTCAGAGAAGGACAGCAAAAATCAGGATCTCTAGAGTAACTGGTATGGACTGTTCTGTAGCTGTCCCTGTCTCTCTGAAGAGGGACATGGGTTGTTAGTATTTGTAAGCCTGCAGTTTCTTGTTCAAACTGAAGTCTTTGTCAGTTTTCTGGGACTCTAGGCTTGAAATCCAGCGTATATGTTCTTCTAGTGTTTAGCCTGTAAGAGCAAGAATAGTAGCTGGAGATGTGCTGGTGATTTACAAAATGTGCTTTTAGAATTTCAGGTTGATGCTACCAGACATAACGGGCAAAATAATTTGCCCACCCTGCACTCAATTAAATATACAGATACTCTTTTTTATCAAGGCCAGCTATTTCCATTGATGCCAAGTGCTCATGTTGCACACATCCAAGTGACTGTGCATGAGTGGATGTAGTAGAGAGTCAGGTCTAGATACTATTAACGTAATGTAATTTCACTGCCAGTAACACTCCCCGGGTACTGGATTGTGATGGCTTTAGACATTGTTGTGCACTGTCCTGTCACCCCACTGTATGGTGAAACTTGCTTGTGTTTGGAATTGTTTTTCTTTTTCTTTTTTCCTGTGGCTGGTAGCACGACAGTCCCCTCTCTACTTTGGTGTCTGCTAGTGCCACAGCTCCCCCCATCTAATAAACCATAAATTCCTTCTTCTTGATTCAGAAATGTAATACAGGTTATTCCAAACACTTTTATGTGCTAAGGGGTATTCAGTAAATATATATGCTACTTTATTGCCTCTCATGTTCCTAATATTTTTGAGATTTTTATTCTCTCATACTGAATGGAAGGAATTATTTTATTTTTGGCTCAAAAAACCCCGTTCAGATAATGATTTTTCCAAGATATTTAAATCCAAGCTATCCTAGCACCAAACTTTGGGATACCCATGTGGATGTGCTGTACAATACCTAACATATGCTTAGCTTGTGCATTTTAGCCATCTGACAGTGTTCTTAGCCAATTCAATTGTCTGTTCATTTTTTAAATTACCATTCTGTGAGACACTGTTTCATGTGTTGTACTGAATTTCCAAGTGTCTGGTCTCTGTTACAGTACTGTTCTCATCTGTTAAATAGGCAATTTCTTTGGGTAACAACACCAGAAATAAAATTATTTGAGTTTGGCTAAGGCAGTAGGATTCTTGACAGCGGTGTGCCTTGGCTTGGCCCATATCTCTCGAAGGGTGAATGAAACTACTGGCACATCGCACTTAATTTTCGGTGCTAGTGGTCTCGTGTGGAGTGGTAGGGGGGAAGAGGGAGTGCCCTTGCAAGGCGCGGGAAAAGGAATGCGTTGTCTCTACTGCAACCCACAGGCAGAGACAGTGGCTGCAGTCTGCTCGCACCCTTCCGAAAGAGCTTGGGCTGCCTTGCTGCAGCCCCTATCCGCCTTCTGCCCAGGGTTTCTGTCACACCCCCGTGGCTTGGGACAACCTGCTTTTTTTCGGCAGGTCTGTGGCGCGTCAGCATACCCAGCCTGTATTGGAAACATGATTTTTTACATCAGCCAACCACCCTGGCTGACCTTGTAGACTCTTCCCTCCTGCCTCCTGGGACACGACTGAAGTCCCAACCTCCTTGCCCTGGCTTTGGTACGATGTCATGCCCATGAATGCAAGCTTGATACTTCCACCAAAGCATGAACTTTACTTTTCCTATATTTTCCATGCCCCAGCTTTGCCCATGTCACTCTGAATATATGAATTCAGTTCCCCTGAGGAAGCCATCCAGAAGCAGTGGCCGTCAGGGCTACAGTAGTGGCTCTTCGGTGCCTCTATTCCCATGTGCTACCAATAGGAGTTTATATTATTCAGTATAAACTTACTTCTGTAATTTAAACACTAGACTTTCCTCTCCTGGTTATTAAACATTGTGAACAGCTGTGGGATACGCTTCTGCTTTCTGCTAACCAGTGTCAGTGTTGTTTTGGCTTCCCCTCTTTTCCCCCATGAAGCTCATTTTGGCAAAATTTTGGATGGCAAAGTAGGGAATCTGGGAGGCTCTTGGCTAAGGGAATGTCAGGAGGTACTTGCTGGAATGCATCTTGGGCTGTCACAAACTGGAGGGGATAAATCTGACACCTGAGTAGGTTTTATTATCATAACTTTCCTTAATTTTCCTTTCTTTTTTTCTTTTTTGCTAAGAAAATGTCCATCTTCCTTTTGGGAAACTTGTGTTTTTCTTTTTTTTTACTGTGCACTTCAGATGTTACTCACTTTAGAGGAGTTTCATGATGTATGTCTCTACCATTTCTGTTCTTTCCTGATGCTTCTCAGAACTGGTCTTAAAAATGCAAAGTAAAAACTCAACCCTTTCCTTCCTACTCCTTTAAGTAATCATTTCTGTATTGCGCAATGTTTTTAATTAAAGCCCTTATTTATATGCTTTTTATAATAGCTATGGGTTCTCCTCACTCTGGGCACGATAATCTAGCCCGGTTGTAAATTACAGTGCTTACACATTAAAATAATTTGCAGTGACACAGGGCCCTAGCAGCACTGATGGGAACTCTCCTGAGCGCACTGGGGTCTTCATGGCATGTTTAAAACGTCTCCTTTTTTTGCTGGATTTCCAGGATATCTGGCAGGAGAGCTCTGTAAAGAGGAGCCCTCCGTCGGTAGTTTCCATATCTGGAGTTTTTGTAATGGAGTTTTGGAAGAGAGAATCAGGCCAGCTGTAATGATTCCCTTGTGTTTGATCAGCCTGATGCAAATGTCTTTGGGAAGTGGGGAAGAAGGTGGTATTGATGTCCAAGCAGATGGTTTTATTGGTTTTCATGTTGAGTAGCAGCTGCCCATGGCATGTTGGGATGCCACCAAAAAAGAAAAGGGCAAGCTGGGATCCCCAGAGCAGGAAAGCTGCTGTAGTTCAGCTGGATGCTGAAACCATGTTCTGATGCAAGAGGTGAGATCTGCGAGACCATTCATGCGCTTAAATAGCGTGCTGAAGTTGGATGTAAATTGGAGAAACCCTGAAGGCTGAAAATACAGCCTACAAAATTGTGTCAGATGGGTGCTGTCTTCTCCTCTCCCCGTGTCATATTACACCTACTTTAAAAACACATCTTCTGTAGCTTAGTGGTTCGCAGAAGGCATTCATCAACAAAGTTACTGCAACTGCATAGATATAATGATATAAAGGCTAACAGTTTCTCATGCTGGGAAGGTTTGTAGTGCTCAGTGTAATGTGCACAAACAGTGTTTTATGAGCCTGATCTTTGTTGTGAAGGCAGGTTCTACCTGATTTTTTAAAAAAGATCATCTAAAGTCATTACATTTGCAGATTTTCCCTACCACCTGTTTTCATGTCTGTAAATATGTAAGACAGGACGCTTGTTCTTTGTTCTGAAGGCACGTTAAGATCAATGCCCTTGAGCATGCACCCTCTTCTGACTGTCTAAAAATTTGTTAAAGGTATAGATCTTGATTACATTCTCTTAATCCAAGCCTTTTCTTTTAACCCAGCTCTTAAAAGGAAGCGTACATGACAGTACATCACACAATATCTCAGCCCTTTCCTGACATTTCTGTGGAAGTAAATGAAAGGTGTAAATTAAAAAAAGCAAGTGTTTGTGTCTCACTTTAACCTTCTGTTATGTTAAATGGCTTTATTGAAGAGTGCCGGCAGTGTTCTCAAAAACTTGGGAAAATCCACTGTGAGCCATGCAATTAGTTGCCTTGGGAGCTGAGTGTGGAGTTCGTGATGTTTGATGTGAAAATTACACGGACACATCTAATTGGGTGTATTTGCACCACACAGGATACCGAATAAAGCCGTGACCTCTTTCCCCTGTTCCTTGCTTGTTTTCTCCTCCAGTGGAAGTGTTTACCTTGAACTCCTCCCAGCCAAGACACTATTTATCTAGGCACGTGGATTGATCAATAGGTGCACGTCCCCGTGTAAATTCTGGAAAGCGGGACGGCGGAAGAGAGACAGGGATAGCACTATGAGCCTGGAAGGATGAGGGAAGATGAACTTCAAGCTACCTCATGCTTCCCATTATCATTCCTTAGTTGTGACTTGCAGTGCCTATCCCAGCCCTAGAGCTCTACTCTTTCTGCAGGAGTCAATGGCTAATTTAGAGAGTCCCCGGCACCGCAGGATCCATTACTCACAATTTCTTTTTGTGGTTAAGTTTTGCAACATAAACATATGAGGATGCTTTCTGCTCTGACAGTGGTCTCCAGCATTCACCATTCTCTGGGCCCTTTCTATTTTTTTGCTTTAATGTTTCTTGTTAATTATCCTCAAAATTAAAGAAAAATGTTCTGTAAATTAGCAGCTGATAGCAGCTTGTGTTGTGAATGCATGTCTTAGGGGATCAT
>NW_009696474.1:31356-42942 GCF_000703405.1 Apaloderma vittatum | reverse complement strand
CCTACACGAAGAGATCTGCTAACAAAACCCAGAAACCCAGTGCTCTTCTTTTCTCAGTATCAAACCTTGTGCCGTCTGTTTGTGCATGTGGATGTAGCTGTCTTCCCCTTCAAACCTCCAGAAATCTGAATTATGTGTTGATCTTTAAAGAACTTAGTTTCATTTTTTCTTTGGTTGCAAATAAAACTCGCCTGATGAATGCAGCTAAACTGTGAGCGCATTTTAAATATTCCAGGTTTTTGAACAGTAATAAAGACTTAAAGTAAAACATTTTCCAGTAATTTAGTACTCTCTTCGGTGCAGTTATTCAATTATTAGACCACAAAGGCATTCTGCAGTTTGATGTTATTAAGAAATATATTAGCAGAAAATACTCTATTATCATCTAATGCTAATAATCAGCTGGTAGGAATTAGAAGAGAAGATGTGTAATTGGAATTCTTGTGGCTAATAAGACGTGAATTATAAAAACGTTTCCAGGAGAGAAATCTAGGTGCTATTATAAGAAACTGCTATTTGCATTTTAAAACATTAGTAGGCACAGTGATGAGATCAGATTGATTTGCTTAAAATATCAGCGAGGCACAATAATGGAGATTACTGAACAGCACTTTGATCTGGGAGCAACATCACTGTCTTGAACTCTTCTTTCATTACTTGTCGTTCTGCTGACGGATGCCCGTTCCTGACCTGCTGTAGCTTGTTTTTAAAACATTGGTGTAGCAGAGAAATACGTACTGAAATGATAATGCATGCCACCGGTACCCTTCTCCTGGAGGTGGCTGAGTGGCGTACCAGATAACCCTGTGCAGCTACTCTCTCCTTTCTAGCGAAGGGATAGATGTCACAAGCATTTGAGGATGTGGATTATTTGTTCTTAATCACGAGGTTTTGCCAGATTAGAACCCAGTCACGGCTGTCTGCCTGTCCATGTGTCTGTGCGGGGTGTCACCAGCGGGGAGTGTCTTTTCCTGAGCCATTTACAAACAGATTACACCCTAAAATTGTGGCCTTTGATTGCCCCGTTACTGCTGAATTCTGCATAACTGTAAGCATTGTTAACGGCTGTAAAATTATCTGCCTACAGGATTTTGCCTTTGACCCCTGCATCAGTGAATTCCACAGGTTGATTGCTTGCCATTTACAGTAAGGGGAGGGAGAGACACGGGTTTGTCCTCCTTGCAGGGCACCTCCCTGTTTCTAACCTGAATTTGACCTTTAGGGACATAGTTGTACTCAAACTTGACGAATGTGATAAATTTCTGCTAGGAGTCTTCAAGTGAGGCCACATATAGAAGGCTGTGAGAAGGTAACGTGTAATGATACGGTCTTGCTTTCTTAGCACACACTGGCTCTGCAAAACTCGGAAACATTCTTCTGTATTCTTAGATTGTTTTTAATCTGTTGCTCTTGGCAGGGACTGGTGCCTTTGCATTGGGGAGTTTGTTGGAGAGAGTGGATGGTATTAGAAGTGGTATCTTTTGAGCGTTACGGGCTCCCCGTAGAGATGGCTGGAAGTTCACCGCACGAGGAACTGCGTGGATCCAGGATGGTGGGGCAGGAGAAGTGAAGGCAGGACCCAGAGGAGGTTCAGTGACTTGGGGAAGGCCAAGTGAAGAGCATTGCCCAGGTGCAGATGGAGGTGAGGACGTCCCAAGAGTCCACAGGGAGCTTGCTAGGTCTCTGCTCTGTGCCCACATCAGATGGTTGAAAACTCTGGTAACCGCAGCAGATCTGCTCTAGGGGAAAATAAGAAAAAGGGAAAGCCAAGTGAGAAGATGGAAGATGAGCGGAGGAGCAGTCTTCATATTTGTACGGTGTGCAAGATTTTCTGAGACTTGTCTTGAGAATCCAGTTCAATTCCCAGACAAGCAAGCAGCAATTATGTTTTCTGCAATTGGAAATGTATATCTTGATTATCACCTCTTATTTAATTATCAGATACTTAGTTTTGGTTGTATAGTTGTCTTGGGCAGTAGGAAGCAACCTCACTGGAGGATGCTGTAACTTCACAAGTATTTAAACTAGTCCAGCAGTGGTGGACTCTTGTGCTTGGGCATATGTGAACCAAATTGGAGAACTGGGCAGTTAGAAATTTTTTTTCTCTTTTGGTTTTTTTTTTGTTTTCTCCCCCCTCCCCCCAAATTAATTTGAACCCTACATCATCTTCTCTCTTCAGGTCACCATAAGGCAGGTCATATGCTTTTGCTGATGTAAACAGGGGGACACAGGAATAAGTGGGAAAAGGTGGGACTAGGGTGCTATTGTAGGTTTACAGTTACATTAAAGCATTAAATGGGAGAAATATTATAGTATGAAATGTTTACATTTTTAAGAGATTGCAATATTCAGTATAAGAGGAACTGAACAGTGCTCCGTGCTTTCAAAAGCAGCTTTTCTAGCCCATTTTAACACCATATTTAGCAAAGGCATATGAACTTTTCAAAGAAGATATATCCAAATCTACTGGATAGTGTATTTGGTATTTTATGAAACTGTGGGAAAACTTGAACCTTGCCCTTCTGCTTGAAAAGAAACTTCTGTGAACCAGACCCTGCTGCAAACTCATGCAGAAGTGTAGCGAAGGTTTTCAGGTTGCTACTTGCACACTTAAGAGCCAGAACTGATGGAAGAAGAAGGGATTGTAGCCGTGCATCAAAGAAAAGGTGTGAGGACACATGTTAGAAAACTGGTCTAATGTGAGAAAGGCGGTGGCTGCCGTAGGGAGGGCTGTTGTTTTATTAAGATGTGCTGGAATATATATTTTTTATTTGTCAGTGTTAGATTTTATATATATTTATATATTTTAAAAATAAAAGGACAGCAGAGCTGTTTTAGACAAATACAGGTATTTGCAGAAGGCATAGGAGGTTTTTGAAGAAATGCGGTGAGTGAGCTCCAGTCCCCTTCAGAGGCTCCTCTTGCTGTGTCTTTCTCCTGTCTGCCCCTGGCTTTCCACCTTTCTTGCAGGGAGAGAATTTGCATGCTTTTGCCCAGAAGTGAAAGAACAGGATTAGGAGAACAATTTTATCTCCCCTCCAGCATCCTGGGCTCCGGTTCTCTGGGTACAGAATTTTGGGTGTTCACTCCCCTATTGTTTTTTTTGTTTTGCAGTAATCATTCTTTTTAATACATTTTTAATAAACAAGATTCATTTGAGGAGATTTTGAAATGATGCTGCAGACAGCAGACAGAATGCTTTATCCTAAAACACTTCCTCTTGTCATGTAGATAGTTTTATCAGATAAAAGAAATGTTGCTTTCAGCATTGTGTATTTTATTGTTGCACACGTGTGCATACACACCCATACACAGTAATACCTGTTCTAGCCAGGACACTGGGAATACAGCAGCATTGAAATAAAAAAACCCTAATAATGTGGCTTTTTAACCATTTTTGTGACTGAAGTTTTATATGCAGATCTCTTTATGTGCAGCATAATATTCTATTTGAAGTGGAACTTGGCTCTTAGTTAACACCGAAAGTGGTAAGTTGTCTAAAGCCCTGTTTAGACAGACAGAGCTTATTTGGCATCTGCATTAAGCTGTTTGACAAAATGCTTCGAATGTAATTAGTTCACATCAAAGGTACACCACCTTCGGTGTCGGGTAAGATGGATGAGAGCTAAAGATACTGAGATCAGCATGACCTGACTGAAGGCCTTGCAACCCAAGGTTTTACTGTTTACTATATCTTATGTAAAAAAAAAAAAGGGGAGGGGAGGTGGGGGAGAATGCTCCTGCACAAGATTTTTTTGAATTTCATTTCTGTAATAATTTTCAAAGCTCTTCCTGTGTCTTGATTATACAAGCTTTACATTGTTCATGCTTCTCTCATACCTGAGCAGAACATGGTGACCTCCAAGAAATACAGTTTTACACTGTGACAAAACAGATGTGCGGAAATATGTTGTATTGAAAGCCTATTTTAAAATATATTTCTGAGAATATGTTCACAAAAATGATTCATTTCCATATACTGTTCTCGATGACATTATGGATCCATATCTCGATGACATTATGGATCTATATTTGATCAGTTTACTTGTTTCAGTTTTGAATTTGTTTTTTCCTTGTACTGCTGGGTCTGTAAAACCAGCCTGAGATCTGAAAGCTTAAGTTGATTGTCCCTCAGTTTTCCATTGGTATCACTGAGTGCTGCAACTAGGCAAAGAGGGGAACTATGAAAATATCAATGATACATTTTTCCGTCACAGTGTGCCCACATTACAATTGTTTCTTTAGAGCCTTGTGTATGTTTTATATCTAATTCTGCTCAGGGCTACGTCTGTATCAACAGCGATAGGAAAATAACAAGTGTTTCCCACTCTAGCAGCCAATAATCAACACTTCTGTTTAATAATGTGCAATTAGAAAAGGATTGCTTCCTGAACTTGCTTTCTGTAGCTGAGTAGCTATGGTGGCATCAGCAAGAGTTAAGCGCGGTGAATGTGCAGGTTATGTTTTTCAAAGCGACAAGGGATGTTGGACACTCAGCTTGGGAACAGAAGTGTTCAGTGCTTTCTGAAGATTAACTGTATTGCAGTTTAGATTTGTGAATTGCCAAGAGTTAATAAAGTGCCAAGCGTCAGGTGAGGTGCAAGAGCTCAGCTGGTGCTTGGTAACTCCTGAGCCACAATCGTTCTGATTGTGTATATAAGCCCTTTTTTTTAAGGTTGGTACTTAAAAGTACTTATTACAGCCATCTTGGTATGAAGATGCTCCGAAGAAGTTGTTAAGTACACATAATAGGAAACCTATGTGTTGAAAAAGGCAGAGTTGTTATGTCAATTCTTTTCCTGGATCGCACTGCTCTTTTAAGAGCATAATGATTCACGGAAGGTGGGAAAAGACTTTGCCAGAGCTCCATGTAGCACTTGGCACTTTTCCTGAGCAAGAAGTTTCTTTATGTGGTTTACTATGTATAATAAACGCTTAATTAGTATGATTTGGGGACTGATAAGTTAAATGGTGAGGAACAAGTGGTAGCAAAGCTCTATTTAAGCTGTTCAAAAGAAAATAGAAGAAGGATTTCTCTGAGAGGTGATCTTCCCCTCATTGCTGTAAAATTATTTTTTCTTAGCATGACTGCAACTGTATTGATCCCACTGTAGATCATTTATAAAACCAACAGCGTCATGGAAATATGCAGCATTTAAAATCTAAAATACTTGTTGCATGAGGAGATGGTGGATAATTAAGATTTGGTATTTTAGACAATAAAATGCTTTGGTTTTCTGACTTCTAATGACCTTGGAGATGCTGGATTTTGAAACCTTTCCCTAGCTGGTGACGGAGTTTTGGTTTTTTTTTCCAAATCAGAACCTCAGAAACATACGTGAATATATTTGTGAGACTTGTATTTAAATAAATAAATCAGTAAATAAATAAGAGTTAGTGGTACTTTGGGGCCAGGAAAGAGGCTGTTTAAAGCTTGTGAGAGGGTCAGAAACTATGAGAGGGAATGTGCCGACACATATGGGAAGGACAAAGTAACCAAAGTCTCTCATCGGCCTCAGCAGGTACATGTTGGTTTGGGCACGCATGCTTTGCCTGGCTCCGTATATACTTAGAGTTATGTCTGCAGGATTATAGATGTACAGAAAAGATAATCCAAGTAATGCTGAACTGAAAATTTAAGCCTGTTTCGGGTTTTCCTTCTTTGCCTTTCAGAGCCTCTTTCCATATCCACACGGGCACACACTCCTGCTTTTGAAATCTTTCCCCAAACTCCTCCCACATAATTTTCTGTAAAAACTGGGAGCACAAATAAAGTCTGTTTTAATCCCCTTCTTACCAGGTAAGTGAGAGAAACAATGGGAAATTTTATAGCCAGCCCTTCGCCCCTGTGGGTAGGAAATGAGTCATTACCATGATGAAGAAAAATGAGGGACTTCATCCATAAATTCAGGCTAATCTCCCGTTGTCAGTCTCTGGGCATGGTTAGTGACTCAGCATTATGTTTGTGAACTGGGTACTCTGCCCTTGGTGGCCTGTCGGATGCTGAATTGCCCCTCTTATGTTCAAAGGTCTTTGGGTGGGAGGGAGGAATGAGCTTCCTTCCTGGAGTTCCGAGCTTTTGCCCAGCACAGTTCCCAGTCCCACCATCCACGTTCCCAGCACGTGTGCTGCTGCTCCTGCTCCAGCTTGCCATGGAGACCCACCAGCGCCAAGGGCTCACAGAGAAGCGACCTTGGCGGTCGTGGGTCTCCATGGCAAGCAATCAGAGTGCAGGCACCTGGATGGTCCTTCAGGTGTTGATGACACTCACTCGATGGTATGCGAGCAAACGATGCAGCTGTCTTCTGCTCTTGGGGGGCATCTTCCTTCAACTACCCTTCTTCTCTTCTGAACATCTGCTCCATATTTTACAGAAAAGGTTGAAAGAAAAAAAGAAAAATTATTTGTCTGTGTCTAGCAAAGGGAGATGCTTCAGAAATTTCCCTCCACCCGTATATATATTGGTGCAGACATATCTACATAAATGTATATGTATGTGTATATGTATGCCTTTCCCTGCTAATGTTCCACAGTCTGTCTGATGAGGATTTGGAAGGCGGCATACCCACCCAGAGCAAATTGGCATTGAATCCTGGACAGCATTTCTCTTTACATCAGCTCAAGCCCATAATTCGCCGAGGGTATTATGGTGGTGATTCACCTAGCTGTGTTATTTTTCATGTGTGAACGTTATGAGTATCCAGGCTTGAACTCCTGTGCAGTAGCACCCATTAAGAATTAATGCTGCCTCTTCATTTGCCAACTTTTACTCCAAACTTGCCAACCTTAGAAAAGATCCGTGCCTGTGCACGGACAGACAGGGGCATTGTGGGACCATATAGGTGCCAGGAGTTTATGGTATCTCAGCTCTTGCCTTACAGTTGGGTTAGTGGCCTGAAAAAGCAGCAGTGTTCAGGGTCCCTCCGTGGGATTTCCAGAGCAGGAGAGCTAATGCCTTCTAACGCTCTTAAAAGTCTGAACATGACTTCTGCTGACAGCGAATGAGCATCCCATAGCTTCGAGTCTAGTCATCAACATTTTGTCTATGTTGACTGAGAAGGGACCGGTTTTGCCATAAATTAGCAAGATGATAATGTAAGAACTCCTGTCCTTGCCATCTGTAACAAAGCAGAATAAAATATTCAAAACTCTCAGTTCGGCTTGCAGCACGGAGGCAAGTCACATGCAGTCAGCTGGTGTGCCTCTTGTTTATTGCCGTTCGGAATAAAAGATAGTTTATAAATTGTAACTTCTCCACATTCTGGCTACTAGGTCTAAACACAAGTATGTCAGGCTTTTGCTGCAAATAGCAATCTCCGAGGATGTGAAACATTGTTAATTTATCTTAAATAATTCAATAGAATGTCAATATTCCACAACTTCCTCTACTTAGAGTGACAGGTCTGTTCAAATTAGTAGCCCTGAAGAATAAAGAATATTCAGGACATGCTTTTATCTTGGAAAAGACAGAACTCGGAGCAGCTGCATAAGTTTTTAAAGTAGCAATGTGAACACCAGCCTGCTACCTGCATGACAAGTAATTCAAGCACAAATGTTGTTGCTTTTAGAAAAGGAGTGGTATGTACATTTTGTACCCAATTAGTAATCACTGCGAGTTCTCTGTATATGCATTATAGTCTGTATTTTACATATGCATGCAGCATATACAACATAATGTGTGAGTGGATTCTGTGAAATGCTGTTTCATATTTGCACGCTAATTTACTCTATCAAAAACAAAAGGTTTTTTTAAGCCTGATCATGTGATGAGTTGAGGCAGCTAGACTTGTTGCTCGGTGCATTTTCTCTGTGACAACTTGGAGATCCATTAATTGGTAAAAAATAGCCCTGACACCGTGCTCCGAGCTGCTGGGGAAGAACTAGCATTGCTCTCTCTTCCAGGTTACGATCACCATAATTAGAGCAACAGTCATAGAAGTTAAAGTGGGGTAAGACACTCTCCATTTTCCTTTGCATTATCCTGACAAAACAGGATTCCATCTTGTGGGGAATTTTAATTTCTATTATCAAATCTATTTTTACATTTCTGAAGAAACAGAGGTGAAGGGTGTCCAAGAATTCCCTTGCAAAACTATTGCGCGTTTTTTTCTTGGATACTTTGTCCAAGGAAAATATCTATGATATTTTCTTAATACTTTATTCTTTTTTTTTACTTAAATCTGGCTCCTGGTCCCTTGCGTAACCCTTCTCCATTCAGGTGCTCACATCCTTTTGATATTTGCAAGGATGAATTGATTAATTTGGGCGCAGGAAGGAGGCAAGGCAGGGCTGCCCTTTGTTTAACCCAGTGGTGCCAGCTAGTCTGGGTCAGAAGCGTGACTAAACTCCAGCTGAGACATTTCTGTGGCTGATCAAGATGTTAGGGCAACACCCAGAAAAATAGCCCAGGCTAGCTTGGCAGTGCTGTCTTAAGACTTAAAGTGCACATGCTCTTTTCATCTCAAACGTGTAACTTGCCCACTCTGCAGTGGAGAGTCAAGCTAGAGGACACTCCTCCTCCTCCTCCTCCTCAACCTTGCACAGCCTTCCTCCAAACACACCAGTGTGTTTAGCATGGCAGACACCTTCATTCTTGGGAAAGTGGAAGGGAAAGTGGCCATACATGAACACGTGTAAGCCTTCCACTCCTAGAAGATCCCATGTGGGTGTCCATGCATTTGTCTCCCTTGCAGACACGTAGGTCAGTTTAAAGAGACTCTGTGGCACCAGGGTGCAGTAACGAAGCGATAACTTCATACATGATGTAACTAGTTTCTAAAGGTAAACCTGGAGTGTCAGAAAAGAGGATCTCAAGCCCTGCCATGTACTGTTCTCCCCTGGCTATTGGGAAGGACCTTGCAGGTCAGCTGTCATTGCTTTTGGAGCATGCTGGGTTGGGCTTTCTGGAAAGGAGGGAGGCAATAGATTTGCTGCTGTTACAGTTGTAATTATTTGTAACCGTATTTACCAAGAACACCTTTTCTGCTCCCTTCTTTTCATCTGTGTACAGTATAATACCCTGCCTGGGAAGGGGTCCTGAGCCAGTCAAGAGTTTGTGGGTCAAGGATGAGCAGGCAGACTGACATAGGTGATACTGTAGCAGGGGTCTTCAGGTAATTGGAAAAAGGCTTGCGTTCCCAGGCTCTGGTCCCCATAGGGGAACTTCAACCACCACACTGTCTTCTGGAGAGAAAACGCAGCAGGGGACAGGCAGTCCAAAGGGTTTCTAGAGTGCATCAGTAAGAACTTTGACACTAGTGATCGAGAAGGTGACAAGGGGAAGGCTTCTGCTGGACCTCATACTTAGAAACAAGGGAGAAATGGTTTGGGATGTGAAGATCGAGACAGCTGTCACTGCAGTGACTGCGAGGTGGTGGAGTTCAGGATCTTGCAAGAAGGGAGGAGAGCTAAAGGCTCACAGCCCTGTCCCTCAGGAGAGTGGACTTTGGCTTGTTACAGGACCTATCTGGAAGAATCCTGTGGGATATGGTCCCAAAGAGAAGAAGCATCCAGGGAAGACTGGTTGATTTTCAAAAATCTCCAAGTGCAAGACTGCTCTGTCCCGACAGGCAAGAAATCAGGCAAAGGTGGCAGTAGGTCTGCATAGATGAACAAGGAGCTGCTGACTAAACTCAGACGTAAAAAGGAACAACACAAGCAGAGGAAACAGAGACAAGTGACCCAGGAGAAGTAAGTATAAAGAGACAGTGTCCAAGCATGCAGAGATGGAATCAGAATAGAATGGCCTAGGCTGGAAGGGACCTTAGAGGTCATTTAATCCAATCTCCTTAGCAAAACCAAAACCAAGTGGAGTTGAATCTGATGTGTGATGTGAAGGGTGACAATAAAGGCTTCTACAGGTACGTCATGGGCAGAAGGAAGACTAGGGAAAATGTGGGTCTACTGCTGAGAGGGGCAGGGGACATGGTGACAACGGACATGGAAGAGGCCTAAGTAGTCTAATGCTGTCTGTCCCTCTGGTAAGATTTGTCTTTAGGAATCCCAGACCTCTGACACCAATGGGGAAGTCCAGAGCAAGGAAGACATGTCTTAAGGGCAAGAGTATGACTGGGAGTAGTTGGCATGTGTTTATGAAGGGTAAGTCACATTTAACCAGCCTGCTGCTTTTCTGTGATGAGCTGATGGATGTAGTGGATAAGGGGAGAGCAGTAAATGTTGTTTTTCTTAACCTTGGTGTGGCTTTGACAGTTTCTCGTAACATCCTCATAGACAACTGGTGAAGCATGATATAGGTAAATGAGTAGTGATGTGGAGAGAAACTAGCTGAACTGCTAGGTTGAGAGGGTTGTGATCAGTGGCACAAGGTCCAGCCAGGAGCTAGTCACTAGTAATGAACCCTAGGGGACAATGCCGGGCCCAGCAGTGTTTAACCTTCATTAGTGACCTAGATAATGAGACATAGTGTGCCTTCAACAGGCTTGGAGGTGATACAAAACTGAGAGGAGTGGCTGGTACACCAGATGGGTCTACTGCTATTCAGAGGGACCGTGGCAGACTGGAGAAATAAGCCAACAGGGATCTCATGAAGTTCGAGAAAAGAAGTATGAAGTTCCGCCTCTAGGGAGGAGTAACTCCATGGACCAGCACAAGCTGGTGCTGTTGTGGTGAAAAAGGCCAATGGGCTGTGTTAGACAAAATGTTGTCAGCATGGTCGAGGAAGGTGATCCTTCTCCCCTAAGCCCTGGTGACATCTGGTGCATTGGGTCCGATGCTGGGCTCCCCAGTATAAGAGGGGTGTGGACTTCATGAAGCAAGTCCAGCAAAGGACCGTGAAGGTCATTAAGAGACTGGAGCATCTTTCACATGAGGAAAGGCTGAGAGAGCTGGGACTGTTCAGCCTGAAGAAGAGAGGGCTCAAGAGGATCTTGTCAATGTATATAAATACCTAAGGAGTAAAAAAGATGGAGCTAGACTTTCTTCAGTGATGCCTGGTGACAGAGTAGGAGGCAATGGGCACAGATGGGAATACAGGGAATTCTATTTCAGTGTAAGGAGCAGCACGTTTTTTTTACTGTAAGTGATCAAACACTGCAACAGGTTGCACAGAGAGATCATGTGGTCTCTGTCCTTGGACATAACAAAGCCCAACTGGACACAACCCTGAGCAACCTGCCGTAGCTGACCCTGCTTTGAGCAGGGCAGTTGAACTAGACCGGAGGTCCCTCCAACCTCAGTTGTGCTGTGATGCTGTAATACTGCTAGCTGTTTGAACGTGTAATTGCCGACCTTGTGATGGTCAATACTAAGGCAACGGTCACGTCCCCCTTCAGACGAACAGTCCTAATTTGTTTATGCTTCCGACTAGCTATGACATTAAGCCACAGTACAGCTGACCCCATGAGAAGAGGTAGCTGGAACTTTTGCTGAAGAATGCACGCTGGTTGGCTCTATGCCCCTTTCTTCCGAGCTTGGAGGAAAAAAGTGGGCTACTGATTTATTAATCTTGACTTAATATCTTCCTGTATTTTGTTGACCTTAACTCTCCATTTTCTAATGAAGCTTGAAGACGCTCATGAGGCAAACTTATTAATGCTTTCTTTTGTTGTGAAACGGTTTACTTTTGTT
>NW_009696474.1:2500-31325 GCF_000703405.1 Apaloderma vittatum | reverse complement strand
CCCTTTGGAGTTCACATGTGTTCCTAAGGAGGAACAATGAATGGATGTTTCCTGCTCTAGGTGTGTGCAAGCATTTCTCCAGAATTTACGTTTGGGCATAGAAGTGAAGCTGTTAACCCAGAAATATCCTCTCTTACCTAGCAAAGGGATTCCTTGTGGGTTTTGGCCATTTTAAGAAGTTCAGGCAACATCCTAAATGTACTGGAGTAGCTGTGTACTTTCTACCTCATCAGTCCGTGAGCTGCTGATGAAAATCCTAGCTTCTCACTGCTTGAAGAAGTTGTTGCTTGAGATCCTGTTGCAGATTTTGGAGATTTACTTTTTTCTTGCCTAAATGTTAAATCCTATTAATATTCAGAAATGAATCTAATTGTTATTTGGCTTCATTCCTATTTGAGATTGGACTCCTAGTGATGCCATTCCAAAATGTAGTCCTTCTTACGACGTGAAAGTAGGGAATGTCTTGTCATTTTGATGGACTGATGTTGATAAAACACAGCTTAAATCTAGTCATGCCACAGATTCACTTTTCAGCCTGGTACCTTTTTTAATATTCTGTCATTGATTTCAGTGCTGCAGTGTTAATACTGTCCAGAAATCTCTGGAGGATTGGGGGACCACAGTAGATTATTTACCTACCTAGGAGTTTGTTAGTAAAAGGTGTTCCAATATGAGGAATCTGAAAAGGACACTCTTCTGTGAGAATATAGAGTGTCAGGACAACATGTAGACCACCCCCTCATAGTTTCTGGAGTGACATAATACTGGGAGATGATCATAGACGGCGCCACTGTTACCTATTTAACCTCTTGTCCTGAATCAAGATAATAATGTGCCTTCCTTTGCCTCCATTCCATATGTGTCACTGTGAGATTTAGCCCTTAATCAAAATCAGTGGAAGAATATTGCGTGTAGGATTTGGGTGGGAGATGTTCTTGTGTGATGTGACAGTGGAGGTCATTCTGTGCGTCACAGAACAATTTCCTTTGGAACAGACCCCTGCAGGTCATCTGGCCTGATGCCCCACACTCATGGTTAAGCTTTTAAAAGTGCTGGCTTCCATTTAAGGAGGAGGATCACTGTCTTGGAACTGGCATGCTCAGACCCACTGCTGGCACTAGCAAGGGGTGAACCCACAGAGATGCTGGGTACAGTAATTTCTTTGGGGCTTGGACATGGCCCACCTGCAGCTGTTTATGAGAGTGAGACTATTCTGACAGGAACAAGGATGAAGCTCATTTCGCAGTGGCTTCTCAAAAGCTTTCAGGAGGTGGTGACTTCGTGACTGCGGCTGATAAACAAACTTGGCTTTTATAAAAATAGACTGATGGTCTGGCAGGAATTCCAGCCTGTCCGAATGGGTCCGCTCCTGCCAAGCAGCGCGGCCACTGCTGCCTGAAGAGGGTGTGCCCCTTCTGCTCCCTCCCAGCCTTCACATTTCCCTTGCTCCTTCCCACTCAGTTGGTAAATATGTCTCTGCACATAGCATTAAGGTTGGTAAATCAGTTGTGCAAACACTGCCAAGTAAGTAAATATGGTAGAAAATGGAACATTCACTTCCTTTTGTTTTGTTATCGATACAGATTTAAAGGCAAGTCACCGTAAGTAATTGTGTTTAGGTCATTAAACATGGTTTAATAATGACAGTAAGAGGGTGTGTCCTGAGACAGGAGGCAAACCAGTGCACCTGTAATTGCCTAAGAGCAGATTATTTCTGATAAAACACCTATCTCTTTGGGATTAGTTTGGAGGGCAGCAATTGGATAAACACCCTCTTTTGGGCATATCCCAAATGTTCTTATTGTCCTGCTACTTATAATTTGAGCCCACTAAAATGTGAAGATCTTTTCAGCACTATCTCTGTTTACTAAGTTAAACATTGAATAAAATCTCTCTCAACACAGTGGTCATGGGTTATATACAATGTATGACTGGAAAAAGGAAGACTCTTTGCACTACAGTGTATGAAATTCTGTCCATATTACGTGGTTTTTTTTCTAGTCTAAGCCAGCAGTGAATATTACTCATTTTGCATGTTGGATCAAGGTTACTCTTGGATAAAAAAAAAATGTGCAAAGTTATAGCGGTAAGCAAACGAATCTTTCAAGGTAATTAAAAAAAAAGCTGTTTTCTAAACTTCTCAGGGATTTTTAATCTTTGAAATCAGTCTCCGCAGAGATGTATTAGTCAGGAGAGAACAGATGAAGCAATCACAGGTGCCAGATAAATGCAATTTATCATGTTTCCACAATTTATTGCCTAATTATCCTCCTCATTGTGTGTGCATGCGTCTATACGTGTATATTTATATAATGTGTATGAGTATTAAATGTGTTTATCGAATGATACTGGTGCTGGATTTTCCACTGCATGTTCTATATGCTGGGGGTGGCACACTTTTTTTTTTTTTTTTAAAAATAAGCGTAGTATGTGAAACTCGTCAGACATAGCTAAGCCAGAGTGCGTTGCTGACATGCCAACCATTTTATAGACGACATGACCTAGATGGAGTTAACAGATCCAATCCAAATCTCTCAAATTCATATAATGAAATCTCGTAAGTCTGATAAAATGCATGATTCTTTTAAATCATAAAATAGCTTTAAAATACAGCCCATCATTTCCAGAGCATGGATTTTTGTGTGATGGCAATTCTCTTCTGTCATGTCATTATTACTAGTTTTGTTGCTGAACAGGTTAAGACTGTAATCCACCTCCTCAGCTGTGTGGCTTTCCTGGTTGAGATGGTTCTTTATTAGCCAGGATACAAAGTTCAGCACTTACTGGGCCCAGTCCTAATCCTTTAGTCATACAATTACTTTTCCATTTCTCAGATCCAATAGTATAACTATGACCTCACTTCTACATAGCGCTTCAACAGCTTGTTTTTCCATGTTAGACTGTGGTTTACATGTTTCAGGAGGACCTTTTATAAATTTGTGAATCTTTGCAGGCAAATAACCTAGTAAAGCTCTGTATTCCTGTTGGATTTAAAAGTGGTGTATGAGTCTAAGGCTTTTTCTTACCCTTCTTTGTCCCATTCTTGTGTCTGATCTGTACAGGTCTCATGTACCTTAAGGCATGCTGTCATTTCTACCCATTTCTATTTAAAGCTTTGTTTTTGGAAGAGTAGAGGCAAAGTTGTTTGCATGTGGAAACAATCAGTTGTGCCTTGCTTTTAATCCCTCCAGGTCCCTTATGGAGTAGTCAAATAAGACTGGTGCTTCTCAGGATGGCTCAGTGAGGATGAGGCTCCTGGTGCACACCTGAGAGAGAGCTCCACCCCAGCTGTGGTGGGCAGAGCCATATAGAGAGGAGATGTGTCACATCGGGCTCTTTGCAATGAGAATGAGAGCTGTGCCTTGCCTCGAAGGGGTGAGATACATTTATGAAAAAGGGCTATGCACTCATATTGTGCTAAACCGAAAAGCTTTACTGAGCCCAGTATTAATTTCAGTTTTCCAGTGAAGGACAACAGGGGGCATTTTGTTCACTCCGGACTTATTTTTCCATTTGCAAACTCCATGTTTTGCTTTATTCTTTTTCTATCTTTAATTTTAGCCTCTGGAAAAATTCTTCTGAAGAGAAGAGAGAGGAAGGGATGGGAGAGGGTATCAATGGCCTCTTCATCCTGCTTCCCAGTCTCCAGCCATCTTCTGCCTGACAGGCTCTTCACTCAGCCCCTCAGGTCCAGGCTCTGGCATCAGTCTTTCACCTCTTAGGAAAACAAAGTTGGCAGGGAGATAATGTTGGATTTAACATGATCTACAGGATTGGGGTCAAGGGTGATGACGAGGGCCTTCAATCAGTAGACGTTCGTTTGAGCATGTCATCACTGCCAGTGGTTTTCAGATCAGGCTTTTGCTAACAACAAGCTGAAGTGACAGGTGAGAAACCTGCTTTTCACTGCAGGCAGGAAAAAGCTGTTGGCTACTCATGGCCAGGGAAGGATAAACACAGCTTGAAAACAGAGGGGAGTTGCGTGTGCTGGCCTTTGCTCGCTGGGGGAAAGAGAATGGACATGGCACTTACCTTCATCCCAGTGAGCACGGCGCTGTCTGTAGAAGTGGCTGGCATGGCCCCCCTGATTCTTTTTGAAGATGTATTTCCAGCTTAGAAAAAGATGAGAAAACCAAGCGGTGATGACAGTGACAGTACAGGCAGACCTGTCATTGCTCGGAGCTTGGTCCAGCCACTGGGTGGGGTGTTGGTGCAGGTGTCCCCGGCTGGCACGTGACTGTGCTCAGACAGCAACATGTCCCCAGGGCTTGTGAAAACCCCAGGGCCACCCTGGAGACAGCCAGATGTGAAACCATAGCAACAAAACAACTTTCCTCCCTTACCCAACTTTGTTCAGTTGAGAAAGTGCAGGGTTTGTGAGGACTTGTTGCTGCCCAGAGCAGGGAATGGGAGCCCTGGGTGTGATGGATGAACAGGAGTTAAAGACACAGATCTTCTTCCTACTTCCCCACTGTAGAACAGCCCCAGGGTGATGTCTTAGCTGCTGTCCCTCCTGGAGGGAGCGCTCCCAGCTGCCCTTGTGTCTTAACAGGCCTGCTGTGTGCGCTCCTTCACTTTTTTTCATATTTTCTTCTAAGCAGATATAAATATCCCTGATGAGTGAAAATGAATCCCCTTCCCAGAGCTGTTTTATGCAAACTAAGTGGGCTTCAGAGCTTTTCTAAGTTCTGTGGTTTGGCTTGGATTAAGGAAGGGGGCTCAGATTTAGGTGAACCTGGCAGAAGATTGAAACCCAGTGAGTGTCTGGTCCTCAGAGCTCAGAGGCCATGCAGCACTGTGCTGGGCTGGACACACTTGAGTGACTATGGTACAACACTTCTGCTCAGGAAGGTAGCAGCAGTGTCCAGCAGGTAAATTCCTCTGTAATCCAGTTCCTCTCTTTGTAATGTCTGGAGACCTGCCACTTCAGCCAAGCAAGAAATTTAGGTAATTGATACCAGCATATAAGCCAAGGAAAGGGAGGAAGAGCAGAGACAGAGAGTAAAGAAAACGTCAGCAGCTGATTTTGTGGTGTTTCTGATTTTTGTGTTGTAAGAGGGAAGTACTTTTCCATCTGGAAGTGGAAATGTTGCAAGTTGGAAAGAATCATCTTGAGTATTAAAACATAGACTGCAAATCAAGGAAGTTGTTGCCCTTTTTGACTTTGGGTGTGTCACTTAACTGTGTACTTGCAGTAATAGAAATGGCCCATCCCTGTGCTGCTGAAGTGCGAAGGCATCCTTCTTAATGAAGATGCAAGTGGAAGACCCCTATAGGTTATTCTTAGTCGTTCAACCACCAAATGCTGTGTAACAGTCTGTTGCAGGTCCAAAGTTGGAGCTAGCTTTGGTCAAGTGTTAAATCCACTACAAAAGAAATTCATCAGCTGCAAGGTAGAGCACTGTGTGAATTTTGTGAAGAAAACAGTTGGTCTTGTAAGAAGGATTTTTTTGGCTTTTTTTAGCGGGGCAGTGAAGGCAAAGGGAAAAATAATAAATCCTTCGGTTTTGTTTGTGTGTCACTATGAGAGTGACTGCAGTGATTTTCCATGCTAGGCGAGTCAGTTGGCAATGGCCGGAGTGCAGGGAGCCCTCTCCTGTCCCCAGTGTCACTGCTACCCTGCCCCGCTCCGCACCGGGAGTGTCCGCATGTGGCCTCTGCGCAGCAGCGGCTGCCTGGTGCAGCAGCCAAGTGCTCAGTGACCTCCTTCCGCTCGCTCTCCTTGATGCTTCATGTTAATGAACAGAGAGGAAGACAGAAGTTTGGCCAAGCACAAAGCAGAAGAGAGGAGAAAGAAAGAAAGGGAAAAAAAGTGCCATACCAAACCCTTGGGAAAAAAAATAAAATAGCTGTTGCTATGCCAAAAGCAGATGGAGAGTGGGAGCCACAACCAGGGTGGTCAAAGAGCCGAGCTGGCGGGCGATGGGTCGTTTGCACATCATGGTAATCTCCAGGCAGCTTGGCCAAGAAGAGCTCCTGTTTGTGCTAGTTGTGTGGCTCCACATACCAGAAGCGTCGCTGTCCTTTTCTCTCGGGATAATGACTAGGTGGAGCGGCTCAAATAATGTGCATGATATTCTTGGTGTTCCTAGCCAGGAAAAACAAAACCCTGAAGAAGCGTGCTTGGTTGTAGAATTCTTTGTGTGCTTTTATTACTGGTGGTGTGAACTGATGACAGGTATGTGAGATGCTCCAGGTAAATGACGACATGTGGCTGGGCACCCTGGAGACCTAAGGAGTGCACTGAGCCACTGGAGTTTTTTATGAAATGGGTGGAATTTTCTGAGGAACCTTGGACAGGTGATGATAGAGAGACTCTCTCTGTGCTCCAGTGGATACTTTGGGCACAAAGATTGTGGTGGCAAGGAAGGGGTGAAGCATTAATGTTAAGCTACGGCATTGTCATGCCTGTGGATGGGATAATACCTAGCTGTGTGGTTTGCAACCCAGTTTCCATGAATTACATTTCTGAGCAGTACAATAGATACTCCCTCTTCTTTAGTTGGCATCTGAAACTTGATATATTTTCCATGAACTCCCACGTAAACGGGTTTTTTTTTGGTGACAGATTGCATGTTAAAGCACTGGAAGATGAAAGCACCAAATATTTGCTTTAGAAAAACACAGTGAAAGATTCTCTCATCCTCCTTACTCAAACTGCATCAGCCAGAATGCCATTAACAAAAATGACTCTATGGTTAAACTTATTGGCACCCCCTGGGCATCATTAAGCTGCTCTTTTTCCCCTTGTCTTTTGTAGGGGGAGGAGGCATGAAGGAGGAATCTAACCTAGTGCTGTGCTGGCTTGTGCTTGAATTTGCCTATCTAGACAATAGAAATAAATAATGCTTGTGAGAGAAATATCACACTGCTGCCAAAAATAAACTGTTGTTGGCCACACGGAGCAGTGACTAATTTTGTACCTACCATGAATCTGTTCCAGGATTTCAGGGGAGAGCAGTCAGCCCTGCGAGGCAATCTGAAGCCTCCAAGTGGATGTGCTTTAGGAAATGCGAAGTTCATGACATCCCATGTGGAAATGTGTCTCACCAGTAACTTGATATTGACAGCAAATTACTTAAAAGTAGCACATCTCCCTGTTTACTGTAGCTTTCTGCAGGACCTCTTCCTGCAATCCATAAGGCATCCTGCAGGTCGTACTTGATTGAGATTGATGGCCTCCTGACATATTTAATACACTTTCCCCCTCTATTCTCTTAATTTTTATCTATCTGGTTCAGTTCAGACCTTGCCCCAAACTTAAATAATAGTACTAGATTCTGGAAAACCAGTGTCTGACTCAGGTCAGCAAGAGGCAGATGCTTTGGCATTGGCCTTTCAGGCGTGTGAGCAGGAGCTGTGGGAAGGTCTCCTTGCGCCGGGAAGGATCTCTTGCATGTCCCTGCATGGTCCACCCTGTGTGCCTGGGCTTCCAGGTCAGCCATGGGGTGAGTCGTTTGCAGATATCCACACCTGTATCTGAAACCAGGACATGTTTGATAAAATAATATATGAAAGATTTTAAACAATATTTTCTGAGGATTTTTTTTTCAGTTCAAAACTTTATATACGATGCACAGCACTTTACAAAGTCAAGGGTAAGTATGAGTGTGTGCTTTTCCTCTAGTGTATGCAAAGATCTGCATACACAAATGTGTAGCTTGTATGTTGTTGAAAGAAATGGGTGAAAAAACCAGACTGCAGACACTTCTGCACCTTCTCTGAATACATGCTTGGTGGTGTGAGTGTTTACTGCTTCTTTCAGAGATAATCACTTCCTCAGCTCAGCATGTCAGTGGCTGTGCACACAACCATAGTGGTTAGCTGAAAAAGTGTTTGTGTTTGGGGCATATATATTGTTACTACAATAAGGCAAATTCAATTTCTGGAGACAGGAAAATCATTCCTCAACCAAAACACTTGCTTGGAGTGATTTTTAAGTGTTATCATAAGGTCATAAGTTTGCTTAGATACTTAGCACAAATCAAAATGTATCATTGGAGTCACTATTACTGACCATTTTCAGTAATTAGAAATTGTCTGGGTTTACTTGATGATGGGGAGATGGATCCCGGATGCATTTTCCAGCGTTAGTGTGGGGGATCAATGGGACTGTATGCATGGAGCGGTCCTCACAGTAACTCCTGTTTCTACCTCAGTTCTAGAATAAGCTCAGCTTCAGGGTAAAAATTGTGCAGTGTTGGAGAATGACCTCCTGGCACTTTTAGGTCTTGCATTAAAGTCCATGTTATGTTTGAGAATGAAACTTAGATTTTGCAGTATTGATGCAAAGTTTGTCCCAGTTGTGTTTTTGTCACTGAACGTCTTGAGTAAGTCAGTAGAAGAAGAGATTGCAAGCATTAAAGTAGGTTTATGTCCTGGAGACGAGGTAGTGGCACAGATAGGACATGGAAACACAGCTCCTGTAGGTCTAATATCTCTGTTCTGTAGAGCTACTAGAATATATTTTGTTATACATAATTCTTTTTATTTACTTAGTTTTGGTGGTGTGCTTGGGTTAGTGTCCGCTTACCCAGCCATTGGCTTATGGCTCATTAGTTGAAGCAGGTCTAATCTGCAGGTTTGAAAGGTGTTTGTGCATAATTCCTTTCAGGGTGGTAGAAATTGTTTATGGTAGTAGTTGCCTTCTCGCTTACTGGTAGCTTTTCTCTGAATAGTGAGAAAATCTGCTGGATTAACTTCAGAAGTGTAAGTATCTAATAGTTACAGAGGTTACTTGCTTCTGTGCAGATTGGCAGGTGAGTAGGAAAGAGAATTTCCTCTTTACTTCCATCTACAGTTTTATCTTCTGGGGAGAGGGCTTTGCTAATGATCTGATTTTGTCTTTGTTGGGCTGGTTCATTGACTTTTTTAAGGTGTATTTTTTTATATTTTATTTTATTCTATTATTTTATTTTCTGATGAGCATGGTTTCTTGAACTGGAAAGGTGACCCTTTGTTGGGAGTTGCACGGTCCTGTGAGACTTCTGTGAGCTAGTCCCAAAACCAGAAGGTGGCATCACACTGATGGAGAGACCTGGGGAGAGAAACTGCTGTTGATGAAGCCTGGGCTGGAGGGATGCTTTCCGCGGGTGATGCCCACAGGGAACTCCCTGGCTCTGGTCATCCTTCTTCTCCAGCTTGGGGTGCTGTATCTGGTTCTGGATTAGTTCCTCGCATTGGGAAAATAGTGATCCGTCCAAACAGGCCCATGGGAAAGTAGTAAATTGTTCCCTTACCCTCTTTGATAGCGGTGAACAAATAACGTTACATGAGGGAGAGAGGGAGGGATGGAGGAGGCCAAGAGCTGGCTGAGCCCATTTTCATCCTTGAAGCAGAGGCTGGTGTTGCAGTCCTTGGGAGCTGCTGCGTTACTTCTCCACGGAGCAGACACAGTGACACTGGGGGTGGAAATTATGGGTGGCTTGTATTAGAGCAGCCACGGACCAGAGGTAAACCAGGAGAGATACGTGGGGACAGTCAGCGTGGCTGGGACCCCAAAGCCTGTCCTCCTCATTCAACACGCCGGGCAGATGTCACCTCAGCTCACATGGGACTAACTGGGCACTGCCCTGGTCCACCATTCCAACAGAAGGCCTCATATCTGAGATGCAGAGGTGGCAAATCAGTCTTGAAAATGGCCATTTGAGGTCAGATGATGTTATTCCAGTATTTCTAAGCCACCACGGTTTATTGTTCATCTTGGACAAATAACAAGGCCCTGAGGATTTGCCAGCTGAAGCTGTGAGCTGCAGCCTGCTGGCTGTAGTGGATGTCGCTGCTCTTGCTGCAGATTTGTAGGACGATCTTGTGGGGAGCTCTTAAGCAATGTGGTTAAAAAGCTACTGGGCTAACTTTAAAAAAACAAAACCTGTTGGCTGTTTTCAGCCTGGAAGAATAGTTAGTCTTGTAATTTGCAGACACCACAGGGAGTACATGCCATAAATTTCAGGGCCTTGACCCAGAGCTGGCACTGGAGCTGTCTGCCCTGGCCCATCATGAGGTGGGGAGAAGCTGTGGAGCAGGATGGGTGCTAACTCCAGTACGTGACCTGGAACCACCATCAGCGTGTCGGGCTGTGGGCCGCAGGGCTTGATATATGGGCACACATCTTCTTCTGCCGTCTCAGTGGGGGTATGTGCCCTCAGCAGAGGGGTAAAAGTGACAACCTTTTAAATCAACTCAGTGTGAATTGCTGGAGGTCGTGAGTTAGAGCTGCTGTTCTGTGCTCTACAGGGTGTATAATTCATTAGTATTATTTAAGCCACTTGGCAAAAAAAAAGATGCTTTGAAGAAACATAGGGAAGTCCTTTTCTCTCTTTTTCCCCTCCATTTTGATGGGGTAAGAGTGGATGCTATGCTTTGTAGAGGTATCCACCACTCTCAGAATTCAGGTTCCCCTGAATCACACATGTGATTTCTTTTTTTTTTAAAAAAAACACCACAGTTTTGCCCTTAACTCTGCCAGGTGTGGATCAGGAAGAGAGTTCTTCCTTAACATTTTGCAGCTGTGAAATGATAATCTTAAACCTGCAATTATATTCTAGTACCCATTTTAGCTCTTTCAGTTCACCTTTAGGTGACAGAGTTGCTCTTCTCATGTAAGTTCCCCTGGTAACTGGGACAAAGAAAGTCACAGGAAGTTCAAGCAAGCAAGATCCCACAGTTGCTTCTGCATGGAGTTTTTTCCAAAGTTTGCCCTTCGGCTAGGCTGGTGGTCGGAGGAGGCTGCAGGGCCGGTGTCTCTGCCCAGGGTTGGGGTGGCCATGGGGCTCTGTCCTCTGCCTGCTGAGGCAGCAAAGTGCTCACCAAACCTGGACACCCTCCGTGGTGCCTCCATGCTCCTCAGGTGCGCAGCCAAGGTTGGGGCAACTGCTCGGTGGGGTGTGGAAGCTGTCAAGGGGAGGAAGGTTTCTGCTCTGATGTCGGGAGCACACTGATGCTCTTGTTTTCCAGAGCGAAGGATGTGGAGAAGCTCAGCAGCCACAGGCGGAGGTGCATCCCATGCAAGTATGCTCCATGTCTTCAGCAGCAGTTATTAAGTAAATGAAAAAGCTTGCAGGAGTGATTTGTCTGAATTTCATTGTGAGAGGGTATGGCACAGTCTCATTCACACAGTGAGCACATTGTCCAGGTGACAAAACACACGGCTGTGGTCCAGCAAGGGGCTCTTGCCACCTGTGCTTGTTCTTCTGGTGAGCATCATCCCTGCATGGTTACCTCTGCTGGTTCCTCGCCTTGTAGCCCACCAGCCTTGACTCTTTTCTCCCAGAGTGATTTTCTCAGTAACGTCTTTCTCATTTTGTATCTATTTTTATCATCTTGACAAGGGGCTGCCAATCAGCTTTGACTATAAAACAGGTTGGCTAGTTGTGTGGTCCAAGGTAGGGTGCTTGTGTATGGCTGCAGTTACGCCTTTGCTAGCCAGCAGCTATCTACCTACATAATGGTTATGGAAACCTGACTGCATGCTTAGCAAGTTAGAGAGTTCCTGTTATTAGCAATAGTGATAAAAAGTTTCTGAAAGCCAGGATTCCCTCTGCTTGTGAAAAAATGTATCTACAAAGCCCATTCAATAAGAAGGCAGTTGGTTTTAAACTCTGCCCCTGCAGTATCTGAAATCCCATCAGGTCTCTAAACCTGAAAATTGGGATTGAGTATAAGCAGAAGTGAAAATAAGTTGATTTCTATTGCATGAGCTGCAGACCTTAAGCTAATGAGCAGAGGTGGTGGAGAAAAATAATTTTTCTGATACAAGGTGTGATAGTAATACAGGCCAGATCTGCTATAAAGAGTTTTGCCAGCACAGCTACATTGGTTAAGGATACAATGAAGTGTGTGTTATATTTATTTTTTTTTTAAGCACTGCTGTAGCTGTTCAGGCAAAATCCCCTGTGATTCCATAGATGCAATTATGCCAGTAAAACTGCGCTTTTGATGATATGGTTGATTTTGCTCACTGGAGGGCAAAACGTTGTGAAGCCGTGCTGGCAAAAGCTTGCTTTCACCAGTTTAAATTGTGTGTGCTCCAAGGATAGAGTTTGACAAGCTTTTCTTTCAGTGCCTGTGCCAACTTCAGCAGTCCCTCCTCCTCCGTGCACACCATCTTTAGGATACAATTTTGCATTCTGGCTGACCCAGCATCAGGCTGAAGGGAATGGCCTTTTTGCATTCTGGCTGACCCAGCATCAGACTGAAGGGAATGGCCTCACTCTGATTCTGCTGTGTTTCTCCTTACCCCGGTGTTGCCATTTTTGACTCCCATCAGCTAACTCAGAAAGCTGTAGTGGCAGATAAGTTGGCAGAGGAAGGCTTAATTTTTTTTAATTTTTTTTTTATTTTTTTGTGTGTGGTTTTAGCCTCCCAAACTGGTTCACTGTGGGACCAAATGAGCCGTGGTGGAGACTGTAGAGACCTGCAGACCCAGGCTGCAGCCCACAGTTGGACCCGCTCAGGCGGATGGTAAACCGTGCTGTCGTCTGTACTGCCACGATTGGGAGACCAAATCAGAGAAAGGCTCTGGGTTAAAAATAACCCACCCCTGAAGCAGACAGACCGATGGCCCTGTCCATAGTCAGGCCCACCGTCTGGTTCACCATGGATGTTGGCCACCAGCTGCCAAGACGCGGGGCACGGTGCAGGGGCGAGCAGCCAGGATCGACTGACCTGACGCGGCTGCCTGGAGAAATACGAGACGAATTATGGTTTTAGAGTACTTAGCTCACTGGCAGAGTGCTGCTGGAGCAGGTCTATACTGGGAACGTCTCACACCACAGTCTAGGAATGCTGGATTAGCCTTAATAGTCTTCATAGTGCAGATGGAGCTTGTGCCGTCGGAGCTGCATTTTTGTGGTTTTGCACAGCCCATCTCAGAGTGAGACAGTGCACAAAAGCGTGTCTTTGCAGGTGGAGGGATTTCTACCAGATCAGCTGTAGGAAGAGTCGTTCATGGGTATTTTCTTTGTGGATATTTGAGCCTTCTGCGGGGCCCTGTAAGTGGGTGTCTGTTACGTAAATAGAAAGACACAAGACTTTGCATTGAAGACTATGTTACAGGGTAAAGGCCTAGGACTGATTGAAATCAACAGCTTCCTTTTAAATTCCCATCCCTAAAGAAAGAAAGTTTTCTTTTTCTTTTAGTCATACCAAAGAAGCAGAAGGTGAAGCCCAAAAAGGTAGTTAGAGGAACATCAAGAATCATTGCCATCCCGGAGCAGCACATCTTGGGTTGGGTCAACTCTGCTGTGTGTAGTATGAGCTGTTCCTTTTAAATGCTCCGATTTTGTGATTTCCAGGGATTCTAATTGGTTTTAAATTCAGTCTGCTAGTGAAGGCAGGAGAAAGTTAAGCTCTTCTCTCTTTTGATAGCCTCCAGTATTTGAATACCTGTTTCTGTAGAATGTAAAAAGGAATCCTTTACTTGATGTTCTGCCTGATGTTGTCATAAAAGAAACAGACAAAATGCTGCCCTCAGGGAAAACGAGTTGCAAAGCTTCTCATTCTTTGTTGGAGCTGGGTTTCACCCAAAGTATTCCCACTTCCCCCATTTGCAAACCAAAAAATGCGCTTTAACCAAAAGTAGAGTGGTTGGGCAAGTGCTGGGCTGCAGCAGTGAATCTATCTTGGCCTCTTACTGCTCACTGCTCTCCACCCGATGAATCTACTGGAGGACTGCCATAGCACTCCATGGAGAAGGGGCTACATCCCTGTTTCTGAGCTGCTACAGTCTAGGAGGATATGGCAGTTCAGGAGGTTGAATACCAGCAGATTGTGCTGGAGCTTTACTTACATCTGGTGAAGGTGCAGGGCGGGCAGCCAGGCTTGGTGTTGCCTGACCTAGTCGAGAGGTGGCGACCCTGGCAACAGGGAGGCTGGATTACAATGATCTCTAAGGTCCCTTCCAGCTTAGGCCATTCTATGATTCTAAGCTATGGTTGTTTCCTGCAGCAGCGACCGCAGGCCATGAGTGTCCTTTGTGCAAGGAATCTTGACAAGGGTGGCTCATATTTCTGCAAGAGCGAGGCCTTAGGTAACTTGCACAGCGGAGGCTGGAAGTGAGGAGAGGCATGGGTTCTCCCTGCTTTAAAGGGCATTTGATGATTCAGCACACACGTGTAAGCACACCATTCAGTCGTGCAGATCCCTGCAGTTGTTGGGCATAATAGGACATGTTGGTATACTCTTTCTTGGTGAATAGAATTAATCCGCCAACACAATAGGCTAGAATGTCTCTTGAGCCTAACAGAAGCTATCACGTTAAAACAGGTTTATTCACTTCTTAAAAAATAGTATGTAAAAACTTATTTAGAGAGTTCATTAAAACCAGGATTTCTTTGTCCTTGTAAGACATTGGGGCTCACTAAGAAAAGCCTCTATTGAGTGTGGGCTTATTTTTCAAGCATGTGTTGTGTGTCTGTTTCTAAAGCCTTTCTGAAAAACAGCTCTTTTGTTTATGGAGGAGCCACATTTCCTTCCATGCTAATGTATTTTCTTTAAAAATATTAGTGAAATGCTATTGAGGCACAGAGTTCCTCAATGCCTGTATTAATCTTGGCAGGCAATCCCGAACTGCATCAGGTCTAGCTTACTGACACTGATTCACATCTTTGAGAAAGTGTAAGTCTGAAGTGAGGAACATGGCAAGAGCATTGTAACCTGCTAGGATTGCTGCCTTTGTTCACTTTTCAACCATTGTGCCAAACTTGTGCACGCAGATTTGTTTGTTAACTCTGGAGAGGTGTCACAAAGATGCTTTGACAAGTGTCTTAATGCCAGGAAGCACCATCATGAGCTTTGAAAAAAGTCATATGACCAGATAAAAGTAACTTTTCTGATGGTACTCTCTTGCACGTTGCTGTAGTTGCAGATAAGACGTCCTTCTGAGCTCAGGAAAAAACCCAAAATTTAGAGAAAAAATGACTGGCTGGCAATCTGCTGGGCTACTGCTGCAGGCCGCAGCTGAGCTGGATCTTGAGGTATCTGCCTCGTCTTTGAATGGTCTGTGCTACATCAAATGTACTGACTGCACAGTAGCTCTTGGTGGCATTCCCTGCTGTTTCAGTACATAAAGTGGGGTGACCTTAGGTGTACACCCAGTGCAAGGCTGTAGTGTGTGATTTAGGAGGTCAAAGAGAATGATCTCCCTAACATGGGAGTGGTGTGGGCACCACTACACCTTCTTAGTTGATCACCTTGCATGCTTCTAGCAAGGTCAGCTTCAACCTATGCCTAATTCCTCTGCAAAAGAAACAGATGTCAGGATTAATTCATTTATATCTCTACATCACAGCACAGTGTATTTTCTCACTACTGTAATTTGGATCCTGTAATATATTCACTTGCTTTTTCCCTGTAGCTATTATTCAAGTATGAATATCATTAATCTCCATCCCCTCAGAACAATTGGACTTTTCAGGGAGGGAGGAAATGGGAAGAAGGGAGGATATTAGGTCGTTCTAGACAGCAGCCAGGGTTTTGACTGTGTTTAAGTATTACACATCAGTTAAGGCTTAAAGCTTTATCTTATCTAGAGAAATAAACTGCGTTCAACCTGACCGTGGCTGAGTATTGTTATACCTTGTTATTTCCAAGATAGAGAGCAAGAAAAAGATTTAATTTTTACACAGTGAGTTCCTATTGTTTGTTTGAGGTCAGACACATAATTACTTTAACCCACTGGCTTGTGAGGAATGAGCTCCAGATGTGGGTTCAGGGTCATGCCCCACTGCTGGCCAAATGAGGCAAAACACATGGTCTTTCTCATGTCTGTGTCCTTTCTGCAAATTGGGGATGGTGGCCTTCCCTGTTGGAAGTTGAGTTTCTTTAAGACGAGAAGATTCTCACGTATTGGGAGGGCGGTTTAGGGAGGAGGGAAGGACCTTTGGCAATGCCACCCTCTCAAGGTGGAATTGCCACTTAGATCTTTTGCTGTTGGGACAACTTCTAGTCTAGCTCCAGACTGCCTCCACGCTTCCTATGTGTAGATACAGTGTCAGCAGAAATGTCAAGAACTGTGTCCTTTTGTTGGTAGATAGTCCGCCTGGTCAGCGCAGAGGGGTGATGGAAGAGACACCGATTCTGCCTTTGTTTTCCATAGAAAAAGGGTTGTATTCCAAGTTATGCCAGTTTTCTTAATGCTTGTCAGCCCCATCTCACCATTGAGATTTCCAGTTTCTTAGGAAAGCCCCAAACACATTAATTTTAATTTGTTTAAAACATTTTAAATAATAATTTAATAATCCTGGAAACAGATGTTGCGCAGCTATATTTCACCCCAGAGCAGAAGTTAGAGGCCAGGTTGTAAACACATGAAAAACAAGGCTGAAATAACTTTTAAGCTGCGTTATAAAAGAGCCACTGAAGTTTGCTGTTGCGTGTGCAGAGTTGTAATAGCAATTGACTGCACATGCGGTCTGTAGACATGCAGTGCAGCACGTGTGTCTGTGTATTCCTCTTCTGGAAAACTGCTTTAAAAAGGATCCATCTCAAACTTTATTTTAGTTTTCAGGTTACTTTTCAAGGTCCTGGCTCAGTGGTTTATTTTGGCTTGCGTATATTTATGCTCATTGTATTCTGAACAAAAAATTTCAAAGTACGTGTTTGAGCATCCAGATTTTCCTGGTTTTGAGTTGAATTTGAGATGAGAACAAGTGGTAGAACTTGGATCAGGTTCACGTTCAGAGCGTTGTCTGGAGATCTTCAAAGCCATGTTTAGTTTGGCCCATGTCTAGATAGTAGTCTGTAATAACACTTGTTTTCAGCTTGTAACTGTCATTTGGCTTAGACTCTTTCAACTGTGAAGCAGCTCATTCAGAATTTGAGTCAGGTTGTCTGAAAAGCTTTTACTTAATTATTTTTTTAATTAACAAGACACTTTCTAATTTCCTCCTCCTTCTGTTCTGTGTTTTACACGGAGTTGCGGTTGTCCCGTTTTTTTTAAACCTGCAGTGCGCGTGCTCGCACAGAGAAAGAGCTCTATAGAGGAGAAAAAATGGTAGCACTTACTAGTAATCATAGGATGAGGATGGGCTGGAATTTTGGGATGTGGGGGTGAATTCTAGAAGCCCTTCCTGATGTCTCCTGATGTGGTCTGCTCCAGCATGCTCCAAAGTGACCGGCTTGCGGGTTTGGATCCCCGTTGAGGGGTTCCTCCTGTAGATTATACTGGGCTGTTCAGCATAGTCCTTGTCCATCTGGTAGAGACCAAGGCGAGGTGTTATGGCAACACCTGGACAGCTCTTGAGTGTACATACGAGGTTGTTAGTTCCTTGCATTTATCAGTTGTAATGACCCAGGCTGGACGATTTATTCCATTTGCTTATCAGCTGACCTGAAATGCTGCAGCTTTTCACTGCTTGTCACACAGCGTCCCATGTCCTCTCCACCTTGTCACTCATTTCAGCTTAATTCCACTTCGCAAGTAGCCTTTAAGGAGATCACTGCACGTGGCTCTAAATTGACGTTTGCTTCCCATTTGTTAACTGATGATTTCCCAGCTCAGAAATTCATGCTGCGTAATCATCCTAACTTATAACCACAAATACATACTCTTGAGACAATATATTCTTTGCATATTGATTAATGGACATGCCTTCTGTATGTAGTCCCTTCTTCTGTGCAGTGATTGGAAAATACGTGATTCCCATTAATATGGAAACCCGCAAACCACCAAACCCCTAAATTCATATACCAAACTTTTTTAGTGGATTATTATATGTGGAACCCTCTGCATTCTACATTATTTTTTCTTGTGTATTTTCAGTAATTTTGACTGCATCTCTTCAATTTTCAATCCTACATCTATTAGCTGTTATATCTGTTTTAAGCCAGCTCATGACGAAGTTCTCCAAATAAGAATCCTCTAACAGCCCGTCAACAGCAATGCTTATTTCACTCAACACTTAGCAGTCAAGCAGGGAAGCCCCAACAGCTTGCATACTTTGAATGAATGCCTAACAGTCTATTTTATTACGAGAAAAAAGTCTATTTTAGCAAAATGTCAACATCTGAATTGGTTGCACAGGTATTTTTATATGTTAATGCTCCGAGGATTTGGTTGAACTTGTGTGCCATGCCCCAGTGACAAGGAGACAAGAAGCAACACTTGCCTCCAGGATCTGTGCAGGAGAACGGAATGGTGGAAAAAATAATAAGTGTGAAAAGTGAAACCATTTTACTATTCCCTCCTTTTTCCCAGCATCAGCTTTTTCAGCCGAGTATAATGCTTGTGCTCGATCAGACTTTAAACCCTTCATTTAACCGTCATTTGTATTTCTGAAAACTATTATTTAACTATTATGTAGAAAGCCGGCAGGATTATAATTTGAAATAGAAATGCATGTTGGTTCCTTGGCTTTATAATGACATGTTTATCTGTACCTCTAATGCTCTCATTGCCCAAGTCTGCACTTTTGGTTAATACGTTTGCCATGGAACAATTGTTTTGCATCAAAATTGCACTAAAACAACAGCTTTGTGTGGTCTGTGTTATTTGTATTCTCTATAAACCCCCGCCTCCCTAGACGTTGTGCTTAAATCTGTTTGCGTTCAGCATGAAATGTGCAGTAATGGTGGTGTCCTCGGTGCATATTACTGTGTAGCTTCAGCACCGCGAGGTCCTTACTGACACCAGTCTGTAGGTTAAGAACACTTCAATTGGTCTAATTTGCAACCTGATCAGAAACACTGACCTGGTTAGTCTTTAACAATGAATGTGCCTAATGATAACTTGTAGACACCCTTAGTGAAGGCAGTGATGTGTATACAAGGAGTCATTTCCAGCTACGCAGCGCTGGAAGGTCTCAGGCTGCCTTATCGAGGATATCGCCTCGTCCTGCGTTTTTCTGCAGCGCGATGCTTTGTCACTTCTAATGATACCTATCCGTCAAGCTGCATTGATTGAAATGAAGATAAATTGAATTGGTACAAACAGGAACGAGATGACTCATTGATATAATTAGGCTGTCGGGATATCTTAAGTGGAACTTAACACGTTTTGCTAATGTTAGTGATATGGTCTTTTGTATGGGAAGCTTCAGGTAATTTTGTTCTCCACAAAAGGAGAATACAGCCGTTTGTTAATTGTGAGGTGGCTGTTGGCTTCATAGAAGCCGTTTTCTAGAGGAGCAAAGGTATGTTTACTGAATTTCCTTTAAGCTGTCAAAAGCCTGGAATTGATAACAACTTAAAAGAATCTAAACTGTTAATAGTTTACATTTATAATTCATCTAATGCAATAGTTTATAACATGAGAACCAAATATAGTGTAATAAAACAAGATACTTAGTGCAAATGGAAACGTGCTGAATAATGAAACAATAATGAAACTAATTGCAGTTTAAACACTTTTGATATGAGCTGTTTCTGAGAGGATGTTCCAAGCATAGGAGATGAGATATTCTTCATAATAAGGATGCAAAAACCATTCAAAATATTTTCAGAAATACAGACAGGCTGTATGTCTGTGTCTCTCATTTTTTTTTCCTTTTTTCTTTCTTTTTTTTTCCCCTCCCTGAAAATTCTGGGTTTTATCTTATGTCAGAATTGATCACAGGAGTCAGTTTAATTGGGAAATTCATTTAAAATAGTTTCTAATTGGCATCAGAGAGTTGAAAGTTCAGTACAAAGGTGAGATCTAAGCTTTCTAATTAGATTGAATGCAGTATGACTTAAAGAATAGTCTTGATAATTACAGAATTTAATGCAAAATTATATTTTAATGAAAAATGATGATTTTTACTATGACAAGTCCTGCAATTCTCATTCAGTCTTGCATCTTACTTTTTAAAGAGGAGTTAAATTGTTGTGTGCATGTGTGTGTACATTTTATGTTAAAATCTCACATAGTTTTATTAAAAACTAAGACTATTATCATTTAAGGTTTTCTAGATGAAGCTGATAGGTCTGCAGTTTGGATGCAAACCCTTATTCCAGGCATTCTGAATTTTCTTACTCGAGTATAATTTTCTCTTGCATAGAATTATATTATGAACTCAAGTTTTCCCTCCTCCCCTCCCATTCACCCCCCCCTTCCAAGTTGTTTGATGCGGCTGAAATTGAAGGCTGAAGTAGAAGGGGCCACTTAAGTAGTGAAGGGTTTTTCTTTGTAAATAATAGATCAAGAGCACCGTAGCTGTATCTAATGGAGCCGTATGCAGCCTCCGTTTCAAGGACAGCGCGGGGTTTAAAAAAACATAACCATAGTTCATCCCCATCGCTAACCTGTGGTCAGTTGGGCTGCTGCTGTTGGCCAGTCACATGTTTTAATTCATCAGGCATGTTTTTTTTATAAACCTCTGATAATATCAACATATGAATAGCTGGGATGATCGCCGGGATTTCCAGCCTGAAGTGACAAGGGAAAATGAAATAGAAGGGCTATTTTGTAAAATCTATTTCTTCTTTTCAAGCCCAAGAGTTTACCTGAACTGATAAACTTTCCGTATAAACAGCCAAGTTAAGGTACGCTTTTGCGGAATCTAAACTGACTGCTCACCAGATTTCTTCTCCTTCTTTTATTTTATTCTGATAAAAATATTTGGAAGTCTGTGCCTGTTCGCTTCTTTGAGTTAAACTTGAGCTTATTTAAAGGGGACAAAGCAGCTTATTCCTGGCATGCACTACAGTACTTAAGGTTTTAGGAGAAATAATTCAGCGTTCCTCGGTGTTTTGGGGAAAATCTTTTAAGCTTAACAGATGTTACACTTTTCTTTCTTTCTAGTCAAATTTCCTTGTCTCTGTTCTTCCAAGTGCTTGCAATTTCAATGTCAAAATAACTAGCAATGTCACTGGCAAAAATGAGATGATTCTTGTCAGAAATACAAATTTCAGAAAAAAAGCTAAAACCGTGTTCCTTGCCCGCGGTCCAGCAGAGTTGTTTGAATGCAGTCAGAGACGCTGAAATCCTTTCTCAGGCAAAACTCCCAATTGTAATTGATTACCAGGATCGAGCCCTAACTGAAAAGTCATTTTCCTAGAAATTTCAAATGCAAAACAGCATTAAAAAAGCTGTTGCAGGGACAATTTCATTCTGTTTTACTCCCTTCTGTGCTTAAAGCAGTCTGTAGCAGTGTCTGTTCCTTGAATGACACTGGTGTATTTACTTGTAAAATAATTCATCTTTCTTGTGCCACTCACTTCTTTGCTTTATGAAACCTTGTAAAATCAAAGAAGCAGTTTCTCTCGTGATTTTTGCAGGGTTTGCCTTCAAAACCAAACACAAATACACATGGAGGATTTTTACGTAATTATACTCTGAAGATTTATAGTTTACCTAGAAAATATTTAATATTTTACTTATTGTTAAATACACATTGATTCATTGTATGTTTCAGTCTGCTTCCCTTCTATTTTAAGCAATTTTAAACACTTTCTGACTGAAAATTTGTTCGCTTAAGCCAAAAATCCTCTGCTGTAAATTCTACGAGGTGAAATGTAAGCTGCGCTTCGCCTTCATTCTGACCAGCGTTGGCATGGGCTGTGGCAAACAGTAAAATGTCCAAAAAGAAATTTTTTTGGGGGAAAAAAAAAAAAGCAAGCAGCCAGATTCACCATCAGTTGTGTGTCACAATTGTTTTTTTCTCTTCTGCTGTGAAACAATTTTACAAGTTTCCAAGCACCAGCCGCCTCCGTATCGTGTCCAGCATCCTCCCAAGTGCGGCCGAGCTGAGCGGCTCGTTCTGCGCCGGGTTTGTTTCTGAGCGCGGGGAGGGAAACGCCGCGAGAGAGACAGAGGCACCTCAGCAAACCTCCCAGGAGTTCTCCTCCTGTTTTTCCTTCGCTCTGACTTCTCTAGTTTGTTTCCACCTAGCAACAAAAATTACAGAAACCCCCTCAGCATAACCTTTTTTCCTTCCCCCTTTCACCTTCCAGCTGCTTCCCAGAGAGATCAGATGTGGAAAAGCCAAAATCTCAGAATATGAATAGCCCATTACACTAGATGATTCCTGCGATTTGTTTCCTTGCCAGTTCTCAGCTTTCTGTTTTTTACTTTCTTAGCCAGTGCCGCAAAAAAAAAAAAAAAAAAGCGGCTTGTGAGGTAAAGTTTTTGTTTTTTTTTTTTTTTAGCCAGGGCCCAAAAAAAAAAAAAAAAAAAGCGGCTTGATAGCTAATAGATACCCCTGCCATCAATTGCCGAGGCATTTTGTCTTTTGTGACATTGCGGAAAAGACAAGGAAGGGAATGGAAGCAACTAAAAAATGTCAAAAGATCAAAAAATCAATGGGCTGAAGGAATGTGATCTGTTTATCGGGGTGTAGCTGCTCTTTCTGTTTGCATTAAGTCCGAGTGAGTGTCTTTGGTCACCACTAAACTTGCTTTTATTCACTCCCTGGGAGATGTAATACAAGCATGAAACGATGGCTCACAAAGCGGGCACAGCGGCGAAGTAAATAAATAAATAAATGACTAAAGCAAGCCGGGGCTTCTTTAAAGACCACAAAACCAGGTTTACTGCCTTGCCTTTTTTTTTCCGCCTCCTATTAAACATGCTCACCTCTCTCCAGAAACTTGTTGCTGAGCGCAGCAAATGGACCATGTTGTGTTGACATGGGTGTCTTGTTTCTGTGTTACTGGGAGGTTATTTTTATGTATTTATTTTTGAAAATGTCAATAAAATGAAAAGAGGGCGAGAGTTCAGCGAGCGGAAGTTCTGGCAGCTGATTGAATGCATGTGCTTGGCACTTGACAGTTCGCGTCAAGTCTTTGGTTGGACTTTCCTTCTGCTTTCCTGGGCAGGGAGTTGAGTTTGTTTTCTGTGAAACATGAAAAGAGTTGGGCGAATGCAAATGCAAGGCAGCTCCGGCGAGAACCTTCCCCCCGCACGTCGGTAATGTAGTGCTTGCCGGGGTTTTAAAGTCGCTGGATATTGCATAGCTCATAAATTCTTCACAAGCATGGATGGAATGGGGAGGGGGGGGAATGTGTGTGCATGTACCAGGAGAGCTTGCGCGCGTGCGAGTGTGTGTGTAAGTGCTGTGCCAGCCTATGAGAACCGATGGAGCAGACAAGGCGAAGCTACAATCTGTTGGACAAATTTTTTCTCGCCCCCTTGTAGTTGTTACGTGATAGGAAGTATGGCAGGGGCTGCATATTTTATAAACTTTCTATTAAAGTTGTGGCATGTTATCATAAAACTGAATTGCGATACTTTGTATTACACTCTGGGATTGAGAGATAGACATAGGATTAAAAAAACAATTTCTAGGCATTTCTAGATGATAAATTTAATTTTCTTTGCTATTTGGAGGTCTTCTTTGAAAATGCAATTGTAATGAACGCATTCAGAACTGGAGAATAGATTTACCCTTGGCTTCAAATAGTTGACGTTATCAGGCTCTGTCATTCGTTCCTTCCTATTTTCGGGCTGCTAATTGATGTTTTTGATGTCAGCAAGAAAATTGAAGAAAATGTCATGTGTGAACCAGTGCGGAAGTTAATAAGATTGACTTCGTTGACAGAATTTACAATGAGCGCAGAGACCGCATAATGGGACCGCTGCGAATTCGTGTGCTCTCTTTGGAGTCAAAATTGACACCTCACGCTAGGCCAGCGGTCAATAGAAACGATGCAACATTTGGGAAGGTTCCTAATCTCAGGTTTTTTCTTCTTCCCTTTTTTTTTTCTTTTTTTTTTTTTTTCCCTTTTTTCCCCCCTCCTCTATTACCTTTTTGTCTATGGAGCTTATTTAGTTGCACAAGCAGCTGTTTATCCAGAGGGCTACTGCTTTGGACCAACCCAGAGCCTTAGTTCAATCTCTCAGTGCTCCACAACAATGCTCATTTTTTATGCTGTTTTGAGTCTGAAAGCAAAAGAGTCTTGAAAAGGTTAGATTAAGATGTGTCTTAAGGAAAGCTATACTAATATTGGACAGGGTCATTGCATATGCTTGGGCTATGTGCAATAAAGCTGAAACGTAAATCCCCTCCATATAAAGGAAGGAAGCTGTGGGACACCTACCTGAGCTTTAAGCATAACAGAAGACTACAGCTAAGCATTACTTTTCCTTGGGGCTCCCATGTGTGCGCGTCCATGTGAGCATGTACGCCTGCATGTGCAACCTCCAAAACTTCTGACTTTTGCCGAGGTGGTTTCCCCTCCTCTCCCCTTTCTTCTTTTTTTTCCCCCCTCTTTTTTGGAGAAAACGGGAAATCAAACTTTTTTCAAAGTAGCAGAAGGCTTGACTGTAATAGTTTAATTTTCCAGTAATGTGACAAAGTTTATTGGATTTGTGTGTATAATTATGGAATGGATTAGCTGAGTTTGGTTCAGTGCATCTGATTATTTTCTGGCCTTTAGGGAAATGCGCTAAAACCCTAATATGTCCACTACCCCCAAGCGGTCTCTTTTTGAAGGCGCCGCACAAAATGTGGTCTCTACTAGCGTTCAGCCTCCAAGGATCTTCAGTGAGAGACATTATTCTTGGAATATCCAATTAATTCCACGGGCAGTGATCAGTTAGCGCTTCTTCTTCCTTTCTCGCCATTTGAAATGCTAACACAATGAATATTTTCTCATTGGTCTGCGTCCCTCGGCTAAGCTGTTGCCGCGGGCTGAGAATTTCATCGACTGATGAGACCAGAGGCTGCGCCGATAAAAGGTTACAGTACGTGATTTGCATGCCAAGTGGGGTTTGGTTTCATGAACTTAAAAGTTCTTTAACTTTTATTTGACTTTTTTTCTTTTGTACATAGATGAGGGTTGTTGGAAATGCTTTTTTTCCCAAATATTCTGTTTTGTTTCCCCAAAAAATCACTTAAATTAGCAGTTAGTGCACATTAGAGTTTTAGTTTGGACCCTCTTAAGCAAACAGGTATGAAACGTGAAGTCTTTTGTACAGATGAAGCAAAACTAAATGTCTGTTCCAATCAACGAAAGCTTAGGTTTAAAAAAAGGGCTTTAAATTGTAAGTGGTTTCCAAACAGATTTGGCCAAGTCCAACGTTTCCATTTTCTCTTACACCTCGGCATCGGAATATATTTTTAACTAGGCTTTAACTCCTTCGGCAGTTGCAGTACGTTCCGTGAGCCATGAAAGTAATATATTTGGCTTTTGTATGTATTAAAAGAGGTAAATCTCCGTGTCTTTTGGGTGACGGGAATCGGAGCCATGGGTTAAGACAACACTAGCACATTCCTGGAGAGTGATTAAGACAGACTGTTTGGTGCTGTTATTCAGTGGTAAGTTGGTGGAAGTTCTTGAAGTATAAATTATGTTCCATCAAGCACGAGCAAATATTCCAACAGCAAAACTAGGAAGCTATTATCTTTGTCTTCTACAGAGCGTTTTGCACAATCGCCTGTGCAATTCGGTCTGAAAGGTTGGCCGTGCCAGCTGAGATGGGGTTCCAGGACTGAAGGATGCCGTGATCCTGGGATAAACAAGCCTATGCTAAAAGTTAGAGGTAAACTAAATTGAAACAAAGCAACTACTGCACGTCAAATGCAGGCTTTTATGATTCCGTGAGGGTGAAGGAAGGTGGTGCTGAAATAAAACCACGCACAGAAGGTCTACGCTCTGTGTTGTTCTTGACTTGCAGAATGTCTTAGATGTACGTTGTAAGCCGTTGACAAACTTTGTTGGTTTAGAGATGTGACGGATGTATTTTCTGATCTGAGAAGTATTTGGGGGATAGAGATAAATTTTTTTCATCCTCTTTTCCCTCTCTCTCCTCCTCCCCCCACCCCCTAAAAGAGCATCAGCCTTCTCTACAACTCTAATCTTAGAGGCTCGATAATACGGTTGGAGATTTGACATATTCCTACTGAATAAAAATCAGGAGACCCTTACCAAAATTGTTAGCAAAAGGGACTGGCAGAACTAGGTACGGAGCAGGGTGGGTGTTTTTTTCTTCTCCCCTTCCTTTCCCTAGCTGTCTAGGAGGAGTAAAGCAGGTGGCTCCCCGTGGCTGACTTTTCATGACAACATGCCATTAGAAATTGCGGTCCTGTTGATCAATCCACTCGACATGACAGCTTTGCCGCAAGGCCTGGCTCTTTGAGCACCAGCGCTCTGGCTTTTCCCTCCTTTTTTCCTGCACTAATTGGTGAAAGTTTTTACTGTGCTTGTGGCATAGGAAATTCTTTTGAACATCGTCACAATCAAGTGTTGACTTCTTTAGAATTGCAAGTAGGTTAAGTGAGTATCAACATTAAAAAAAAAAAAAATCCACAAAAGGTATTACTGTCGAAATTTTATTAAAGTGAAATTGGGAAAACACGCTGATCGAATTATAGAAAGAAAAAAAAATGATACAGAGGAGTCAATTAAAATATCATTCCTTTTCAACTTTGCGTAGCCAAAGATGCTGCCATGTTTGTGTCTCAAAAAAGTATAAAGAAGAGACAAATTTAGAGTTCTTATTTTCTTTTTTGCTTAGTCGAAAGCACAGAACCGAGCCACGTCTTTCAGCTTAAATATACGCAAATGACTGCATCTCAGTACTTGAAAATTTAATAGATAAGGGATTTTTCAGGTGATTTAAGATGCTTTAAACCATTAAGCACCAAATAAAATATCTTAGCAAATTCTATTTCTTAAAAAACAGAACAGAAAAAAAATGTGAGTGCAATATCCAGGAGGAGTAGGAGGAGGATAGCTGTGTGTTCGCACATAGCACGGGTAAGCTAATTGAGCATTTGTGTGATTCTTCCACCAGAAATGCAGTCGGGAAACTTCTGTAATAGGTTTTGTGAGAAACTCCCTCGGCTGAAAACGAGATTATTGGTGTTTGCAGATAAAAGTTTATTAAAATATCGAAGGCTTGTTCGCAAATTCAGGTGAAGATTCATAAAATGTTTATAAAATATTATTATTAATGAGGAAAATAATCAATTTATATTGCAGGAAAATACTCTCGTCTAGTGCATTTGCTTGAAATGTAAATTTTAATTATTGCAGATAGAATTTTTGTTCTTTGCAGGTTACTGTATGTTCTTCCCTAAATGTTACATCTCTTCTTTTTACCATTCATAAATCCAGGAAAACCATATTGTTAGTTCATGCAATTTCAGAGATGCAGACGTTTTTCAAATAATCTGTGCAACTGCGCTGCGAAGATTTGTAGAGTGAACACGGGAAAGAAATCGGGAGAGAATGAATGACAAAGAAGGAGAGAAAGGGATATATAAAGCGTGGAGGTGGCTTTTCTTTAATAATGCATATGTAGCAATAGGGGACTTTGGATAGAATTCTCTCGGCTCTCTTAAACCCAATCTAAGGTTAATTTATAATAAATAATTATAGTTTTAGCAGGAAAATGAGACCTTGTGAAGCTGGGAGGGAAGGCAGCAATACAGTTTTGAAAGCTGAACGTGCTCATAGTTTCTCTTGCAAGTGTAATAGCTACAGCTATATTTTTTTTGTAGATCAGACATCGACACCGAAAGAAGCATAAATTCATATAATTAATTTTGCCATTGTAAAAATCATTTGCTGAAATTTGCATTATTAACATTATCAAGTCGCTGGTTGGTGAGACATCAGACATGACGAGTGAGAAGGGCAGCTTAGGGAGAATTGGGCTTTAAACCCTCAGCAGATCGGAGTTAGGATCAAAGGCGCTTGTTTTATGTGGCTGTGTGACACTTTGAAGTCTTGACTGCACCTACAGCACTCATTTCATCAGGTTCACTGGTGTCTTAATAGCAGATCAATAAGTTTCAAAGTCGGAGAGTTAATTTGATACTAGTGCTGATGTGGTCGTGCTGGGGAAGCAGAGAGAGGCAGGCAGAGAAAGCAAGCCTATTAACCATCCTGATAGGGAGAGGTGTGTACAAATCCAAACTGTAAATATTGACCTCAAATTTGAAAGCTCGCACACTAAAGGCATCGAGGTGTTTACGTTATTGGAGGGGATTGTATGCAAGAGAGGTTGCTGTGCTGGCACCCTTCTCCAGCCCAGCAATGCCAAGTTGTACGAAAGTTCCCCCCGTAACAAGAATAAATGTGTACTCCTAAACCCCTAAAGCATCATATCTTTTGGCGATGTTTCCTGCATCAAGCTGCCTACCTCTGTCCCCACCCCAAATAAAAAATAAAGACATATATATATGGGGAGGGGGGGAGATGGGGGAGAAAGAGAGAGAAAACACAGTGGGCAACACATTATAATAGCTGTTCTTTTTTTTTTTTTCTCATCCTTTGCCAGCTTGTTTGCTTTCCTGCTGTAATGCAAATAGTTCACAAGAAAATGGTTGTATTTTTAGATGAAGTGGGGTCAGTGACACTTTGTTTTCCTACCGGGTATATTTAATTATAAATCTATATATTAACTATTGTCCTCCAATGCCACTTTTTACCAGTCATGTGCTGATGTAACCCATCGATGTCTTTCCAGCTCTCAGTACGAGTGCTTGCACGTATTTCCAGGGCAAAATTTCATCTCTTTTCAAATAAATTTGACCATGTTAAAACCCACTTTTCCCAAGTTCTCCGTGCCGCTTCTTCCTTACCAGTGAATCAAAAACCCGGGGATTATTTATTCAATTTATTCAGGTTACTTGCGTGCCGGACAGCTCCGCATAACACCCCCCAAAAAAAAAAAAGAAAGACAAAAAACTTCTGTGGCATGTAAACATACCAGAGGCAAGTAGCTATTTAAAGAACAGTGAAACTGTGCTAAAGCAGTGCAGGACTTTTTTTTCTCTTTCTTTTTTTTAGGCATTTTCTCCCTGTGTTAGGATGGCGCAATAGTGGGGGACCAGGGGTAAATATGGTTGATGCGGACCATGCAAATTGTGTGCACAGACATACAGACGCTGAACCCCCCTAAAAGAGAAACCCTTTTTTATTTTCATAAGAACTTTGCCATCTGTATGTACAGCAGAGG
>NW_009696473.1:0-25259 GCF_000703405.1 Apaloderma vittatum | reverse complement strand
AATTGAACAACCATTGTTTTTCAATTAAATATTACAATATCTTTGTTTTTAGAAACAAAACTAACTAAAATGTAAATATCTTGATTTTATTTCTAGCTCCCCTCCACTTACTGAAAAAGAAGTTGAGGTAAGTATGTTTTAAACTCATTATTTTAGATATCCCACCAATTTAAGTAGTTATTGTAAGTCTAAGGCTATTATAATTATGTAATGGGATTTTTTTTTCAAAAAAAATATATTTGGGCAATTGTCCTAGGCAATATAAATTGTAAAAACACTTAGAGTAGGAATAAACAAAAGACATGTTTGTGCAATCTTTGTAATAGAATATATATACATTTTGAAAGTTATTATAATATACTTAAAGTAGTAGAAAAATTAGGTTTAAATGCAACCAGAAAATATATGAGTTAAATTACACTTTCCTGTTGGCCAGCAGGAGCTTTGGGGCAGTTTTTGATGATACCTTGCAGGTAGTTTACATAATGTCTGCTTTTTCAGTTCAAGCCAATAATTAGTTTTGGTAGGTTGCTCTTTAGCTTGCAGGCTTTTTTTCTTCTATTTTTTCATACACTAGTCAAGAAAAGGATCTTTACATACATAACTCAAATCTAATGGAACTGTTGATGCCTAATGCTTTGCAAAGTGTTAAACCTGAGAAATAATGCATCTGATGAAGAAAGAAATGGTGTTTAAAAGTAGGGTTCAAGGGAATAAAAATGTTAGCACTTCATCTTTTGCTGGCTTCAGTGGTAGGTGTTTATCCCTTAGGTAAAACAATGCTGATGGTGAGCTCACCCCTGGACTTCCTCTGCACAGACTATCTGTTTAAAAACCTCGGGGACCCTAGGAAGTCCAGCTAGAAAACAGATCCATTGTGATTCTGATCCTTGTGGTAGGCTGCTTCCTTCATTGTGTCTCTGCTCTGCTGATCTCCCAGAAAAATATTCAGGAAAAGAGGCAGCAACACATTCATATTTTAGAGGAAATAAAAGAAGTAATTTTTGAAACAATATCATTTAAAAAACATTTTCCTTTTCTGTATCAGTACTTATTTAAGTTTGTTAAGCACATATAACTTACATTCATAAGTTTTTGGAAATGACGTTACTGTGACACTTATTTAAAAATGCCTTTTTTAATCCAAACAGAATGTATTTGTACAACTTTCGTTGGCCTTTAGAAATGATAGTTATACCTTGGAATCTAGAATTAACCAAGCAGAGAGAGAGAGAAATCTTACTGAAGAGAATGCTGAGAAGGAACTGGAAAACTTTAAAGCAGCCATTACGGTAAGAAAACAATAATTCCTTTTCTGAACTACAGTGTACATGAAAACACACACACGTTTGAAATACATGTGACAGTGCTTGCTTATGTGTATCATAAATTCAGACCCAAGAATTCATTTTCTGCTGCCTACCACTCTGCACAGGAGAGAGCTGTCTTCATTCCTGTAGGGCAGGCACATGTTATGTGGCTCAATGACAGTTGTCTTGGTTTGCACTAAACAGAATCCATTTTGTTCAGTGATTTTACTTTTCAGCTCAGTGAAAATGTGTTCACAACGGCTAAATTTAAATACACTTTTGCTTGTGGTAACTAATTCCAAGGTGCTTTGATGCTTTACAGTGTTTATCTGAGCTATCATAGTGATAATATTAAGCCAGTGCATAAATCCGTGTATTGATTGACAAAAAATGGTTAGGAAATTGCAATTGCCATGTGATTTACAGGCCATATTATTTTTATTGCTTTTTTCCATTTGGATCTTGAGACTATGATGTCTTACTTTCCAAATAAATGAAGTATCATGGAACTGAAATAATATAAATGTCCTTCTTAACACCTTGTGCCCAGCAATTTAAAATGTTCTTTGTGTACTAGTACTAGTTCAAATAAACATACCATCTGTAAAGTTCACAGGTAGCTAGGCATGACTCATCATTAATTTCAAGAGGAAAAGCATTGCAAATGCGCAGAGCCTTCTTTAACTCCTTGCAAGGTCTGCCTGCAGCGTGCAGTGAAGCACCATTCTGAAACAGAGCAGCAGCACTCTCTAGGTTACCTGTGGTGGTAGTGATGGCACTCCCCTGGGGCTAATTTGTCCACATGTAGTTCTGCCCAGACATCCCTACCTCACTTGTGTGGCTCAGGCTACTTCATCTGAACTAAAAGTGGCAAGACATGACGATAAAGCTTATGTATTTTCATTTCAGTCTTCAGCTCACTTATGGCATCACTATGAACATCGAGAAGTTTACCAGAAGCTGTTAGAGGACATTGCTGTTCTGCGGCGTTTAGCTGCTAGACTATCTAGTCGTGCTGAGATGGTTGGAGCTGTTCGCCAGGTAAGACCATCCAGGCTTCTAACATGTATCCTGGCTGCACATGTTCACACTCTCTTTTTCAGCCATAGCTGGAGATTATATTAGCTCTTTCAATTTTATTTGCCATTTCGACAGGTTAAAGACATTGTAGTGTCAGAGAAAACACCATTTCAGTCTGGAAATAGAATCTAAACAGAAGCAAGATCACCCATGAAGCTATGCAACATCTGTGCATGTATTGTTCAGGACTATAGCTGCATCACAAGAAGCTTATTTAAAATCAATGCAGCACAAATAAGAAAACTTTTCTGTGTCAGAAAAGCTCATTTAGTTCAGTCACCTGCCTTTGGCAATAGCTTAGTCAGACAACTCTAAAGAGTATAAGATCAGGGTAAGTATAGCTGAGCACATAGCAATACCCTCCTAGTTTCGAGACTGCTGCTTCTGCCCACTAAAGGAACCGGACTGATGCCAGTGACTAAGACTGTCAAGGGTTTGAAAACATACACCATACACCATATAACTAATAAGCACACAGGCAGACTGTAGAAATAGATGACAAAATAATTTATGAGGGCATGTGCATTTGTATTCTAATTAGCTTAGGAATTTTCAGTAACAGGTACCAATATTTCTTTAAAACAGCTAATCCAGATTTAGCCATCACAAGGAGTGTGCACATAGATGTAAATGATTTGTTTGAGAAGTGTAGAGGTTACCTGAGTATTCCCCTCTTTTCTTCCTTAGGAGAAGCGCATGTCAAAGGCAACAGAAGTAATGATGCAGTATGTGGAAAATCTGAAAAGAACGTATGAAAAGGATCATGCTGAACTAATGGAGTTCAAGAAACTTGCCAATCAGAATTCTAGCAGAAGCTATGGTGCATCTGGTAATAAAAATTAAAAATAATTTAAGGGTTCATCCTGACTCTGTGTAGAGAGGTATTGGTGCTGTTAATGATAAAAAGTGAACTGTGAAGTATAAAACCTGTTCATGAAGTTCTGATCTACAGGAATAGATTTTTAAAAGTTATAAATATAACAGAAAATATTTCATATAAGCCATACTTAATGCTATGGCATAGTAATCTAAAATCACTATCACCAAATTCTGATGAGATACAATTACATTTTCTTTGGCCTCTTGCACATATGCATAGCTTCGACAGTCTTAATGCAACTGATTCTTAGCTGACAGATAATGGCAAAATTTCATTATTAAAATAATTTTTTTTGGTTTTGCAACCAATTGTTTCCTAACTTACTGGAAACTCAAATATGAAGATTTTCTTTTGCAATATCTTGTATACGGAGCCAAATAGTGAGCTTTTGCCTGATCTCTTTTTGCCTGATGGTTCAATTTTTTGCAATTATTTCAAATATCTTCTGCAGATGTAACTGAGACCAGAAGTCCATAACAGACAACTATGTAGTCCCTACAGACCTTGTACAAGTATACTGTATCTGAGTTTTAACAGATCTCTTGCTTGTATTTCGTATTATTATAGATACTCATATAATCTAAGACTGTTCTTTATCTACTCTTGTTATGCAGAGGATGGAGTACCTCGTTCCTCTAGATCCATGTCTCTTACTGTTGGAAAGGTATTTCAACAACATAAAGAACATTAAGTGAACATTTTATGCAGTGAAATTTCTTTGTCCATATGCATTCGCTTCTATAGGCTATGTTCAAAAAATAGTGCTGGTAAATTCTTAATATTTTTCATATAACTAGTGCAACTGCTTTGTAACTTTGGATTCATGACAAAGTATGACTTTGTGCAATACCGATAAAGCTTGCTGTGAAGCCATTAATAATAAAGGGACCTATTTATTTAAGAATAATTGTATTCCAGGCCACATACCTGTGCTCCAGAGAGTGGCTTAGGTCCTGTGCTTTATTCTAGTTCCACTGCAAGGAAACTGGATCAATACTTACTATGATTCAGAATACTATGATACTGCCATTATCATTATCTTAAGAATTATATCATGTTCAGGGTATCTTTAGATCAAATCGGTTCTGGGTTCTTTTTTTAAGTGGGGCTTACTTTTCAGTTAATAGCAAACTATCTTGTTTGGTTTGATGAAGTATTCTGAGTGAAAGATTATTTCAGGGGTTTTTTTCATATATTTCTCACAGAATATGCCTCGGAGGAGAGTCAGTGTTGCTGTTGTTCCTAAATTTAACTCCTTAAACATTCCTGGTCAGTCACCAACAGCTTCACCTATACCTTCAATGCCATCCCTGGTAAGTAAACCTCACATTTTAAAGATGCTACTTTTTGTCTAAATGTTAAAGATATTACATTTTTGCATAGGGCCAAACCATAGTTATTAAAAAAATGTAAGTCGATTCATTAGTTTAACTTGTTTTGTCTCCATCCCAGTGAAAGGGATGGACAAAAGCAATTGCTGTGGTGTAAGGGACATACACCTTCAGAATCTACAGCCATAAATGATCACTTTGGACACAGAGCTGAATAGCGCTAGCTGGTGATAGTTGTCCACTGTAGGAAAGAGATTTTAACTAGAAGCCAGAGAAGGTGATTGAACTGCTTCTCATCATTGCCAAAAAGTCCACTATACAGAAAAACATGTAATTAATGTACAGAAATGTATGTGGTACAGCTTCAGATGTTCTGCAATGATCTGGGATTAGTGGAACTATCCGCTCCTGCCTTGACTTTTTGTTTGTAATATTTTAATAAATTAAATGACAATCTAATCTCAACCTAAGAAATCTAAATAAATGCTTTGAAGGAAAACTGCACAGCATACCAGCTGTTCAGAGATGAGCTATGGGTAGAAGGAATGTTGCGTAAAATTCTTAGTGTGCAAGTCCATCGCTTGCTGTGGTCAGTTCATGGCTGTGGAAAGAAAACTTAAGCAGCACATTGACTCTGTAATTTTACTGAAGACTTATTTGAAATTAATTCATGGATGTAACATTTAGTGCTGTTTTTCATTTACAGTCTGAATCACCTAGCAATGGAAAGAGCAACCTAACATCTACTCCTGTTCTACCAGCACTTCTAGAAAAGTGAGTTTTCTCTAGGGCATCTCATTATCCATTAAATCCTAGTATGAAAGGAAAAACATCACATTGATTTTTGTTGTTATTAACCGCTACTGCTACTGCTTTGATCATTTAAACTGTTTACAATATCACAATAAAGTATGTGCAATGCTAATTTAAAGTTTGTTAGGATGCTTTAAACATACAAATTCAAAGTTTAAAAATATGTAGATCTCACATCAGTATAGATTATTAAATTTCATGTATATTAGGTTAGTGCTGAGGCAGGACGAAATTTATCTTATGTCATTGTTTTATCTCTGTGCTTCACAAAGAATGAAAATACGCAACAATTGGGAAAATAAAAATGGTGAACTCTGGCACTAGTTGTTACAATTCAACAGAACTCTGTGAGATTTAGACCATCTTTTGAAACTGTACTGAAAACTTGGAGAGGAAAAAAATAAAAAGTCAAAAAAAAAACCCACCACACCCTTATCAATATTTCCTATTGGATCTTAAGAAAATAAATCATGTTATCAGGTAGCAGAAGTAGAACCTGAAATTCAACTTTGAGCATAAATATTTGTGCATGGGCAAGCTGCTGTAGTAGTGTTAAATTACATAGTTTAGCAGTTTTGTATTTCTAAGCACTTCAAGCTTATGCTCACGATTTGTTGAAAGTCCAAGTGAAAAGAGTGTCTACTGTTAATGTGATTTCTTGAGAGAAAATCCATTCCCCACAGATGGTGTCAATCACGATGAATTGTTCTGCCATTGAATTTAGTGCCAGAAAAATAAAGCTTACAAAAAAGGTTAAATTCTACAGGTTGAAATAGGATCTACTGTTGAGCTTATTAAAGCTTGACTTTGATAGATTGGCTAAGTCATGCCTGTCTCATGCCTGAACTCTTTGTCTCAAACTTAAATAAATAAGGTCGGGTAAGCACTGAAGAGAGAGAGCAATAGACAACGGCTTATCTTTAGGCTAAATGCTCAAAGCTTTTTCTTAAGAGAAGTTTTAGTGACTAAAGCTACGTGTGTCTATTTTTTTAACCTGTGCATCAGTTCAGCATATAAAGTCAGGAGAGGGAAACACCTAAAAGGCAAATAAGAAAAAAGCTTTGTTAAATTAGTGTTTGGTATTATTTCTATTACTTCTGCTATTTCTATTATTTTCCTCTGATGTAGCAGGCTACAATTTTTAAGATGATTTTTAGAAAGCTGGGCAAAATGTTTTCAAGAATAACATAAATGCCATGGCTAAGCCAGGAAAAAATGCTCTTCTCTTCTTTCTTTAAAAAAGACAAAAAAAATGCAAGTTGTAATACCTTAGGAACATATTAATTAATGTTCTTAAATTACAGTATTTTGAAACTAAAATTTTGCTTAGTGTTAATTTATTTTCATTTTGAAAGATATTTTGTTTCTCTGACACACATTAAAGAAGAAATATCAGGAGTCACAAAATTGCATGTGATTGTTTTTGCTCAGTAGTATACTCGGAATGCAACATATTTCAGTGGTGTTATTTTCATTTGTCCTTTTCTTTTGTATTTTGTATTCCTTTGTGTTGGCAGTGGAAAAACTAATGGGGAGCCTGACTGTGAAACCTCTGCTTCTGTGCTGACACAGAGTGGGTTGGAAGAGATCAACCCTGAAACTAAAGCCAAGATAGAAGAGGAAGCGTATAACAAAGGGTGGGAATTATATATGTAAATATGTGTTACCAGATGAGGGCATAAACTTTTCTAATGTAGCTTTAAATGTAAAATGAGTTACATAACAGATATGAGCTCCTAGAGTATGGTCATAGTTGAAGCAATGTGGGAAACAACACAAGTGAGCTTCACTTACAGTATTTGCATCGTAGCTATTCATTTTCATACTTTATTAATGTTAGCTAAACTGTGGCAGAGAAATTATGGATCAGAGATTCCGCAGTGGGTGGGTATTCTTATGTCAATAGTGTTCAGCTTCACAATAAGGTAATCCAAAACAACTTTCTAGAAGCGTACAGGGAAATAAGTAAAGAGTAAGTATCGACTCTTGCAGGAAACTCATGTTGTTTGTGTCACAAAGTGCTTTACACAGCATGTTTTGGGGCTGTTATCAGCAAAGACAAACTTTTGATTCTCTCCTGCAGAATCCAGGAAGCCATCTATCTTTAGCATTGATTTGCACTTGTTCTCTAGGGAAAAAAGTAGCTAGAGGGTGTTCAAAATGACTGGAAAATAATAAATACTTACCAACTCCTTTGCAATATACAACAGCAGTGCTCTGCTAAGGACTATAACCTCTTTTTCAGGCTGCTAAGTTTGGTAACAGAGCTAATATCCTCTGTTAAGGAAGGATGTCTGCCGTACTCATGGTCTTTAGCTTATTTTTACTCTTGTCCAAGTTCTTCAATGCTACTATTTGTGTTTTATTGAATTGTAACGAAACATAAAGCTAATTTTTCATTATATAAGAATAGGTTTATACAGTGTGCTAGAATAAGATTTTTTTTTGTGTATATGTGTTAAAGCTATCAGGAAGGCTTGAAGAAAACCAAAGAACTTCAGGAACTGAAGGAAGAGGATGAAGAGACCCCAAAAGAAAGTCGTGACGAACATGAAGAAAGTGAAAATGAAGATGAGATAAAAACCCTGAGAAGGAGGTGAGGCAGTGTTGTAATACGTAAGTAAGAGAGGAGCCACTTTTTTCTATTTGTGGTACGCAACCAAGTGTTTTATACTATTGCCTTGACATGTTTTCTTCCAGTCTAGGGAAGCGTATTTGAATTAAGAGTGTTTTCACAGAAAGGCCTATTCTGAGCTAAGGTAGCTACAAAATGCAAGAACTTTTGTGTTTGATATTTCAATTAAAATTGTACATTGACATCAAGATGCTTCATCTTGATGGGGTTTGGTTTGGATTTGAAGTAAAAAATACTCCACAAAAGCTTTTTAGATGCCAGAATGTATCTCACCAAATATCTATGAAACCTTTCAAATTGAAAAGCTTAAGATTTTTTGCATGTGATGAATATATAACAATTTTCTCTTCATTTTACAGCAGACTTGAAGTCATCATTAATTACTTACATATACTGTACCCCAAACTGTGCAAACACTGGAATGTGGTATGGCTTGTAGTGGCTGCAATAATCATTTTTGCTGTGGTGTTGGGAATCTACCATTCATACAACTCCTGTGATGAAAAATCAGAGGGACCTGAAGGGAAGGCCAGCTGTTCTGCTGCCCGTCAGTATTCCTGGTGGAACTCAGGATTTCGACATGAGCAAAGCACTGAATAATAAAGGATGAATAATAAAGGAGCAACCATTTATTTAGGGTACCTGAGCAAGTATGCATATTAGAACACTGTTGTTAAAGGTAACGCTTGGTCATCCTTACAGCTGTTAAATGTGATCTGTTTGACAAGTGAGTTTCTCCACGCCATCAGGTTTGGGGATCCATTGTGAACACCCCTTGCCAAAATGACAATCTGATAAATAACCCTGTCTGTCCTTTTAGTGTAAATGACTGATACAAAGGAAGTAGTATTATGATATCATAAAGTCATGGTAAGGTGGTGGTAGGAATCAGCAACCAGCAAGACATTTAAAAGAATGATTTGCACAGGACATTGACATCTCTGCTATGGTTTTGCAGAAGATCATAAAAGCTGCATTTGCAGTTAGTGCTTTACTTTGCATTTCCTGAATTTATTGGTGATTGTTGAAGTACTAATGGCATTTAAATCCTTTGGGTTTTAAGAGTCTAATTCACTTCCTTATTCATGATTATTGGGTAGAAATAGAAGCTCTTCTGTGGAAGGTTGGAATATTATCAGACCAAATGCCTTGCTGGTAAAGTAATTTTATAAGAGGAATTATCTGTATGGTTATTTAAATGGAATATTAAGTACATGCATAAATGTGTTTTATGATATATTTTAATAATGGGACCACCACTTTTTTTTCTTTTTTTTTTTTTTAAATGGGATACACAAGAAAACCTAAAATGAGGTCTAGGTTGCACATAAGGTTTCTATCATAAAATAAGTCTGGGAACTTCTGATATATCAAAGGGACATGCTTTGCAACAAATTTGTGTATGCCAGAGTCAGTACTGGTTACAGAAAAAGTAGTTGCTATCTGGAAGATTACATGTGTTGCCCAAGCCCAAAACATAGCTGTCTTGGATGTGGGAAACAATCTTTAATTCTTTATTTGGGGGGGGGAAAAAAAAGTCTTCAAACCTCTGTGACCAGACTGAGCCCTACTGCTAATAGGGGAAATAGATATCCTTTGAGATCTGCACTGGGAACACAGTTCTGCGTGCAGCCAAAACCTTACCAAAGCCTAGAAGAATCGGGCATGAAAGCAGCGAGGACTTCAAAGAGGTGCACGGATTTAGCAGCTCATTTGCGAAATCTGATGTCAGGCATATAAACTGTTCTGATATGTTTGCAAAGCTAAACTATCAGGTCATGATAGATTAATCTTTTGCCCAGATTTTTCAACAGGTCTGCCTATCTGAGATTTGTGAGCAACACAAGAATACAAAAGCCTGAGATTTTCATACAAGCAATTTCAAAATGCTGAAGCATTTATCTGTAATAAAAGCCTCACCACCTAGAGCTGAAACCAAAATGCATGTCACTTAAGATATACCATGTGTACCTGCTTAACATCACTTCTGGCTGAAGTTGAACTAGCTATATGGTTGAATCTAAAAGCAATATCAAAATCAGTATGACACCTGATTGCACTCATGTCTTGCATTTTTCTGGCATTTTCTGACTGGATAACAGGTATGTTGACCGACTGAAGAATAAGTATGTCATGCATTACTGTAATTTCAGTTCAGATGCAGTTAGTATTGTTTTCATTTGATGCAAACGCTGAACCTCAAGCTCACTGTCAAAGAAAAGTTTCTAACTCAGTCAGAAACTTAATTCATGTCTGGCACTAGTAACAAATCCTGCTGGTGATTTTTGTTTGTTACATCTTTAACCACATGGTTTTTAAGAGGCATTTATATGGAGAAAGAAAAATAAAATAAAATTAAAAAAATGAGACCGATACCACTTTTTTGGGGGGAGGGAATCTATAAGCAGTTGGGAAGTTTGTTTTTTATTTTAAAGTGTATATTGTTGACGATTAGTATGCTTAAGAAAGTTCAAAAAGGATAATGGGAAAGTGTCATTTGTTTTAAAATTGTTACGAGTAAAGAATAAGACAGAAAAAGGTTTCTTGCAAATTATCTGGTATTTGGTTCAGTTGGAATATCTGACTATGAATAACTACTGTGACATTTCATGTACTTTCAATATTTTACGAAGCTCGCCAGTTGCTCTTTCAATGTTTATTTAAATCAGCCTCTTTAACTTAATACTCTGCAAATAGCATCGATAACTAATAAAGGCAATCAAAAATGAAGGTAAATAGACCAGAAGATTCAGAATCCTCTATGCCAAAAAAATTATAGCACGTATTTGATTGTGATTGGAGAAATGTTGGGCTGCACTGAGGAAAAATAGGTAACAGTGCCTATAATCTAATTACTTTACTCTTGCTTCCACCTGCACTGATGTAAGTCAAACACCTTCTTTTAAGTACATGTAGAAAGTTATTGAAATCAACAGGACTCTTGAGCTGTTGATGTTGAATTACTGGTATCAGTAGGACTTAAGCATGTGCTAACTTTTTTTGGTCAGTGAGTGAGTGAGGTCTCCGTACTCTCTTGAATTCAGCGCACTGGCATTTTGTGGACGTAGTTAGTACACAGAGGTGAATTTCCCTAAGTAGCTGTACTCATTTAAACTCTACTACTTGCATGTCTAAGGCAAGTATAAGTTAGCCACAAAGTTCTTAAGTGTTGTGGGGGATGGACTGAAACGAGGCAAGAGATTTTAATGAGGATAAAAAGGTGACGACTATTTTTTTAAAAAAATGTTGTTCTTTTTATAACTACTTTGAGCAAACTGTCCACTAAAAATAATGAACCACAATGACTAACAGCACATTAAATATTTTTGCTTCTATTTTTCAGTTAGTTAATGGAGACACATTTTTTATTAGGAAACTAGATTGAGCTAAAAAACTATTCTAAATGTAATTTTATCTATTGGGTATTAGTTTGCTTTATCTGGAAAAAACCCCAAACAACTGTGTTCAAAGATGACATGAGATAACAAGAAACAGATCTATTATTTATGTTATTAACACTGAAATAGTTTTCTTGAGGTGCAATATTTATTTTTCTGCTTTAACAAGACACATTTATTGTTTTTCCTGCACAGCACAGTTGTTTCTAGTAAAATGAATTTTAAAAGGGCACTATTTTTGTGTATCATATTTAAATTTGTAATATTGTAAGATTTTGCACAAGTGTGCCGGTATTGTACTGTATAGTATCACATACTTGAGTTTTGAAATAAAACTATAGTTTCAAAGTCTTCAATGTATCTACCTTAAGGGCTTGTTTTTTACACGTGCTCTTTGTGCATAGTAATGGCTGTGTTCTTATGAACACAGTTCTTCACCACGAGGGTGGACACGCTGGCACAGGTTGCCCAGAGAGGTGGTGGAAGCCCCATCCCTGGAAGTTTTTAAGGCCAGGCTGGATGGGGCTCTGAGCAGCCTGATCTAGTGGGAGATGTCCCTGCCCCTGGTGGGGGTTTGGAATTAGATGATCTTTAAGGTCCCTTCCAACCCTGACAATTCTATGATTCTATGAAATACATTCTGCCTTGTCTGTGCTGCATAATGCCGTGCCATGGTACACATACAAAAGATCTTGTTCTTAGTATTTCAGTTCTTTGGGAAAATGATGCAGAAACAGCAAGCAAGCAAGCTCCTCTTTCAGTAGAGCAGGTTTTTGTGAACAGGGTCATCCCTGTCCTACTCTAGAAACAAGATGAGAGGACACATATCCTGGAGAGAGTTTAACTCCTGCTGCAGAAGGAGGCTGCCGGTCACTGAGGAGGTTCAACACAGAAAGCCACAAGGGAAATCTATAACCAAAGAAGACTGAGTGAAAGGTTAGGAATTCTTTATTTTCCTCATGTTCATATAGGTCTAGGAAGCCTGGGCTTTGTGGAGAGCTGAACTGCCAGACCAGTGGGAAGGAGACAACACTCTATTGCCACAGAGAACAAAAATATCACTTCTGAATCCTGGACAGTCGGTGTCAGGAAGAAAAACTTTAGGACAGTGACAACCTTGAAAGAAATTACTGTTACCAGGAAAAAATAAATAAATCATATTTTCAACATAAGCTTTTGTTTTTTTAAACTTGTTTCCTCTCCTGTTGTTCAGGCTTCAAGGTTCCTATAGAAATTATTTTAGAGAACGATTAAGTCTGTTCACCCATATCAGAATTTTTCTTTTTAGCAATCTTCAGGAGCATTTTAAAACATGCTGGCATGAGATGCTTGGAATTTTCCTTAAAGTATTTATGTCAAATACTAATTAAACACTTGGTATAAGGCTGCTTTTCTTTTTTGCTTTTTTTTTACCACGCAAGTTATGATGAAGACCTACAAACGGGTTAAACACCTTTCGTACTGTTACAGTTCAGGTAAGTGAAAATGATCTGCCACACAGTTTTGGAACAGCTGAAATACAAAATGGAAGAAACTGAGAGAAAAAAAAAAAGGAAAAAATATAGTTATTTCAGTCTCACTTCATCATTTTTTTCCCTCTCCTAATCTGTAGTTTGCCCTTACGAAGCCACTTGAAGGAGTTTGTATTTTTGTTTGGTGTTACAAGGGTGTTTATCTCTTTTCCAGCTAAAAATGCTACTAAACATCAATAGCATGACAATTTGACTAAAGGAACTTTGCCACAGTGAGGATTATATGCACAGTGTTAAAACTGGGAAAGACAATTAGTATGTAATTTTGAAGTGTCAGAAACCCAGTTTATTATTAGTTTTCACAGTAGGAAATACTTAGCAGTTCAAGTTAAACATGGAGATGGCAAGATTTTGCTTGATGTTCTCAGTGTTTTACAGCCACAGTCTACTAGTCCATGAGAGCCGCAGAGTAACTGTTTCGGCTCCTGCATTGTACATGCAAGTGAATCCACTTAGAACTTGCTTCAGTTAGATACAGTATTCCAGATTATCATCACTTTGTAGAGGCAGGTAAGTACAATACAATAAAGGAGTGAATAGAAGTTGGAGCAAGAAATTTGTCTTTACATCTCAAGGAGCTTTGCCAACATGCAGTTCCACACCTCACCCCAAACACAACTCAATTTTAATTTCTTTATTGTGAATGGAAATATCATTTCATTAACCCACAGCATTCTGCCCTTGGCCCTGTGGGTGCCTGTCTGTTATAGGATACCCATAGCCAGGTTATATGCTGCTGTAAGAGACTGGGCCTGTGCCCAGATAAAAGTTAATACCCACTTAATATATTTTTGTGGTTACAGGACCTTGAAAACAGCCTGGGGATGTAGGACATCTAAAAGTTGGATGAATCACAAACTGTACCTAATGTAACAAAATCATCCTGTTGCAAAAAAAAAAGACTCATGCCATTCTGAACTGTATAAGCAGGTAAACTAATTTATTCCGCACTTGAGATTGGAAGGCCTCAGCTAGAGAGAAACAGTGAGTAAACTGGGGGTTCTTAGCTGAAAGAAAAGCGAGAGCAGCAATGTAACTCTTGAATCCCTAAGATTGTTGCAAAACTCAGGAGAATAAACTATTTTCCATGTCCATTTCTAACAGGAAAAGAAGTGATAGGTTTACACCTTCATATAGGTAAGTCTGTTGAGCCTAGGGAATACCTTTTAACAGTAACAGAAGCACTAGAATAGAATGTTTGAGGAAATAATAGGAATTTGTTCCTGGAAGTCTTTAAGGCATGTTAGACAAACATGTCAGAAATAACATAAATACAGCTGATGTTACTGACAGTAAAAAGAACTACCTGATCTCTTGAACTCTGTGTTTGTTGGAATCTCTCTGGAATCTCATCATTCTTTTGCTAAGACTTCCTGAAGGTTTTCTAGGTTATTGCCATGAGGATCATTTGTGTTTTCAATCCATCTGTTGGAATCATTGTGTGTTGGAGCTTCACAGAAAGCAGCAGTGAAGGGATTGGCTCCCACCTCTGTCCCTGTAGTCTCACAAGAGACCCCATTTACAGAAGTGTATCTCCAAATCTGGTCAAAACTAGGTATCATCTTATCTGTTTTTACATTGTTTTTATATTGGAACTCCAAGGCAAAAGAAGGTAGAAGTACTACATCAAGACAAATAGAATAGTGGGGAATAATGCCTTTCCAATTAAAAAAGTAGAATCCTGCCTCACATGATGTGATACAATAGAAGATTCATTTTATTTACCAGATGGATAGATAACGAGTGATGATCTGTTAAACAGTAAACCAGGAAAAAATAGCAAAAGAAAAGCTTTTTTCAAAGTATTTACTGACTTAGCAGTCTAACAATCTTATCTCCCTTCCTCAGCTGTGTTTTCTGAGTCAGCAGTAGTTAAATTTTCCAGCAACCTCTACATGAAAGAAAGTGTAAAGTGTGATTAGGGATTTCCAGGCAGTGACCTCACCTTCGGGTGGGACAGTCGATGCATTTGCTCTGACATTCTTTCTATGAAGCAGTGCAGTGACAGCTTTCAAGAAGTCATCTCAGAGGTGGTCTGACAGTATCCAATACATTAACTTTTTTTAGCACAGGAGATAAATTAGCTTGAATTTCTTAATTTTTCAAGTTGGTGACAATGGCAACTTATTTTGGAGTTACCTCAGCAGTGTTTTTTGTCTGGGTTATGACATGCATGGTTGTAACAGGTATGTAAAGTTCCACTTCTTTAAAGTGTCCTAGTTGATCAAGAATTTTTTTTTGTGTGTAAATGTGTTTCTGGCATAGGAAACCACAGGGTTTTGAGAATACAGTGCAATGAAAACTACTCTAGCATATACGGAAACTTTCATTGTTAGCCTAATTGCTGCAGAACTGCATGTTTTAATGATTTGGCATTGCATTTAGGATTAAGTTCAGAGCTATTGAAATGTTATTTTATTTTGTATTACTTAAAATACCATAGCAAACAGTTTTGTACAATCCTCAGAGAGCAAAACATGCATGAAACCAGTTCTGTGTGTCTGTGATAAAATGGTATCTTTAATGCAAAGTGTTTTACTCTGATTTGGCAATATCCTGAGGTTTTTATTTGCAGCATTGAAGGAAATGTGTGGCAGGGATCTCGCAGTTCATCTCCGGGGCAGTCATGCATGTCTCTGGCTAATACAGTGCAAAAGTTCCTATTCTGTATAAACTAGCTCTTTCAAAAAAATAACAGGGAATTGCCAACATCAACTTTATTGAAGTTTTTAGACAACCCTCCTCCCTCAAACAGTAAGACCTGCCTCTGTCACCACTGTGGTCCTGTTCAGGTGTTGTAGGACTGTGCCCTGGCCAGTGAGGACACATTCTGCCTGTGTTGTGGTCACCCTTGGCTCCTGGCTCCTCTTTCCTTGTGGAACAGCCTCATTCTTGCTGTTCCCTGACATCAGCAGCCAAAGAAAACTCCAACAAATCAGAGAGAAGGCTTGGCACAAGGCATAGAGAGAGAAACAACAGCTTCCCCAAAAAACCAACAAGAGAACTAATGCACAATAAAGCCAACACCCATAGCTTACAAAAATTGAACTGTTTTCTTCTTTTCCTATGACAACGTTGTCTTGTGAGATTTTTTGGTCTAGGGTCTTCTCATCTTTCTGAGTAAAACAAGAGTTTTCACACAAGACCAAAATCCTGAGGATGATGTCCCATTATTAGTAGGTTAACTAAATAGAGCAAAGCTTACAGTACAGCTATGTGCAGCTTGTAAAGGATTAGCCTGTCTCCTATATAATCTCAGTCATGTTTAGAATAGAGTTCTAAAGTTCAGAGATGATTTAAGAAGTGATGAAAAGGCTTGAAGGGTTTTGTTTTAAAATGCTTAGCAAATTCTAAAGTATGACTTTGGTCCATGTCCTACAGTCCCTTTTCTGATCACTTAATTTTCTGGCACTGAGTTTTTACGTTATTCTATGTATCTATCATGCAATTCTCATATAAAAATATTTGTCCTGTAATTGAATGACTAAAGACTGCAACAGTTTACCTAAATATCTAGGCACCTTTTAAGGCTTCAGTAAATTACATTCAGTCAGCTTCTCAGTTTTATTTGAAATAATTATGGTCTGGTCTACACCATATCAGGGTTAATGGATGGCTGCAGCCTCTACCACTGCTGAGATAAATTGACCCAATTCAATGATTGTTTTACCAAACATTTAAGTCCAATTAAACTAAATGTAAGGACAACAGAGATGCATCTTCTACCAGAAGCTGTTTCCAACCCCGCCACACCCAGTGGGAGAAGGAGTGAAAAGTCTGCCCTTCTTTTAGCACTTCACACAAGCTTAGCCATCTTTTTATCCCCTTACGACAGGAGTGGCTTAGCTCCTAGTTCATTCATAAAATTCAGTTTAATCCAAGAAGTCATGTTGTACATCTGCAGGCATCATCCTGCCTTGAGAATTTGTGGATTGCCTGTATTCTTGTGCACAGAGATTTTATGAAATATTCTGTCTGAAATGCATATTGAGTAAGGAAGTAACATCAGTGGCTCTTTGTTTTCTGAAATGTTTGCAATGAAACGTTGGAACATTTCATATAGCAATTACTGTATGTAACTCAAAAAGAAACAAATGTTTTTTCCAGTATGTTTCCACTGAAATAGGGAGGGAAAAGCATAATATTCTCTCTTCTTGTCAGTGTCGAATTCTGAATTCTGTCCTATGTCCCTAACACAGGTTAAGAAGGCATAATCAGAGCTAAGCCATGCATTTCCAGGTGCAGATGTCATGAATAGTGTATCAGTGGAGGCTATCCAAATATGCTGGATGAACTGCCTGGGGAGGAGGAAGGGGAAAAAGTGTCATAAATTCACCTGGCCTATTCCCTCTTTTCCTCCCACCTGCCAAGCACTCACTAAATTAAACACTTCACAGAGGCTGGGGGTTGGAAGCACTATGTCAAGCTAGGGGAAAAAAATGTTTGGGAGGAATAAGGAATGTAAAAGATGTTAAAATCTTTACATATGTATTTTCTTACTGGTATATTAATTTGATGAAAATAAATATGTATAATACTCCTCTTAGAACTCACATTTGTAAGAGTGGTGTACTGATAGAATTAGTGCCTCAGTGCAACTGTTAGTTTTATCATTGTAGTTTAAAAAAGAAAAAGGAAGAAAACCTGTCTCATTACTCTCCATTTTACATAAATAAGTATGACAAATAAGAGTGTCTTTAGTAGGAAACTGAATCCAGGTAGTAACTCAAATGCCAACTGTATATGCATTTATTCTAATAACGGCCAAATCTCTTGAAATTCTAGACTATTCTGTTAAGAAAATATGTTCTAGTTGTAAAGCATGTCTTTTTTGGTAGAAATTGGTTTTCTACTGTTCTCAAGCTAGAAACTTCTAATAATTCAGTTGAATGTGTTCTTAAATTCTTCATGAGGAATACAGGTTAATATTCAAATACTAACCTTGAATATTTATGTCTAAATTACAGGTTCCATTCCTCCATATTGCAGGATCACAGGTGTAGGAATTTATCTTGAGGAGAAAGTTAATTTCTCAGCAGCAAGTAATGCATGTAATAAACTGAATCTACAACTGGCGAGTAAAGACCAAGTTGAAAAGGCTTTGAAACATGGCTTTGAAACGTGCAGGTATAAGACATCAGTTAGTGTCTCATTACCTTTAGTTAACACTTTTGCACACATCTGAGGCTCATGATAAAGCTAATACTAAAAGGACTGATGCTTTTTATTGTAGCTATGGATGGGTGAAAGAGCGGCTGGCTGTCATTCCTCGAATAACACCCAACCAGAAATGTGGTCAGGGCAAACTTGGACTAGTGACATGGAAAGCTGAACTCTTTAAAAATTTTATGGTTTACTGCTTCAATTCCTCAGGTATGTAAGCATGACAATTACATTTTTTGGATTTTTGGTTTGGGTTGGGTTTTTTTTAATATCTGCATGGAAAAAATCATAACAAGTGAATTCTTATAACTTGTTGGCTCTTTCCCACCCAATCTTAAATCTTGTTAAGCTGTGCTTAGCTCTGTAGGGGAAAAAGTTTCCAAGAAATACAAAAGATCAATTCAGGTAGTCTGAATTATTAATCTGGTGCTGCCACAAAAGCTTCTATTGTTCTGAAATGTTGATACAATGCTCTTAATATGATTGGATGATTTAGAGTTGTTAATTTGAAAGAAAATGGGTCTAATTTTTAACCAGAGTGTCTGTGTGCGGTGAGTGTTTTCGTGCAGAAAGGCCAAGAGTGGAAAGTTGAAATTTTTTTTGATAGAATGAAATGCATCCATTAGAATACAAGCCAACAGTGTGAACAAGGCTTGGAAAGAGCAGGAAAAATGAATATCCAAGATAGGTCCGTGCAAAGATATAAAGATCTAAGACTGTCCTTGGTGGCAGGGAGGCTGGATTAAAATGATCTCTAAGATTCCTTCCAGCCTAGGCCATTCTATGATTCTATGACTGTCTCTGGTGACTGTGAACATTGGAGCTTATGAAGAGACTGAGGTTAAAGCTGCCTGGGAGAAGGCCATGCCTTCACCAGTGGGACTTCGTTCCTGAGCCGGGGCCATTTTAGTGACAGAGGGTCGGTAATAAAAGTAGTCTGCTTACAAAATATCTGACTGCTGATAAGAATGCACTGCAGAGAAAGCACTATTAAAATCTGAATTATCACCTAACCTGTAACGCTAAAAATAATATGATTGGGCTAGCTTAGTTTTTCTCTACAGTCCACAGCTTTCATTGATGAATGCACTGGTGACCTAATACTATGATAACATGCTCTAGAAGAAGGTGCTCCTATTGGTAACTGTTATTTCTTCCACTCCTATGCAACATGGTGTTTTAGTGCACAAAATATGTATAATTCTGCATCAGAAATGTTAGCTAGGTTGAGTAATGCTAAGTAGGTAGCAAGTAATTCCAAATTCCTTGCTTTGTTTATCTTTAATTCAAAAAAAGTTACACTGTTAGAGTACATAAAGTTAAGCTTGCCAAATGATTAGAAATCAATGTATATTTAACAATGGGATGATTCTGTATTCATTTATCTTAATTGCCAAACTGTTGCCTATTCTAGGTATTTCTTACCAAAAATATTTGGCAGAAGCTCATTCTGTCAGGTTTTTTTTTGTCAAAGAAATGTCAAAATCACTTGAAAACTGTAGGGAAAAAGTAAAAAGCCCCTGCCAATCAGCTTTTTATTCTGTGAATGCAACTGCGTCATCAGACTTCCCATGGGGATTCATTTGGAGAACAGTACATATGTTGTTTCCCTGTTGTAATCCACCTGTCACTTTAGTGACATTTTTATAGCTTTACAGAATATAGAACTTCATTATAAAAGAAAAATTTTCACATGAGCCTGGTTCAGAACTTGGCTTTTCCATTTACATATAAAAGTCCCTTTTCACTCACATTTTTTATATTGATAACATTCACATCATTTTAATGACTTAATATCTGAGTGTGCCTGAAGCTTGTTTCTTTCTAGCTCACATTTGAATCATGACATTTTTTTTTACTTTGCACTGGTGCCTGATTTGCCTGAAAGTTTTACGGGCTACTTTTTTTTCCAGGAAATCAAAGCAGTGTGCCAAGTATCAACAGTGCATACCTATGTTTTGAACATATACATAACATAACAGAAATATTTTTGAACCTTGGATGTGCAGCTAAGTCTCTTGCTCTGTAGGAGGTTATATTATTTTTTTATATGCATTATTGTTCTAAGTACTTTTCAGACAGGATCTTGCTGTTGGTATGCAATTACAAAATGACCACTTGCTCAAAGAAGTGTTCAGCAATGTGAGTAACGATAAGAAGTATGTAATCTGGGTTGTAGCCATGTGTGTGAAATAGACCTGATTTGGGTAAGGCTTCTGCGAATAAACAAATAATAATTTCCAGAAGGAAATGAATTTCTGGAAAGGAATGACTGAGAAACAATATGAATAACCATGTGTGTACAGTAAGTACTAAACTAACATCCAACTCTTGTGCATTTCTTTTCCCTGTTGCAGATGTTCAGATTAATTCATGTAAACCAGACCCAACTACAACCATACAACCTTCATCAAATGCAGCAACGGACTTAACTACAGGCTCTGATTTCACTGAAAACACAGCAGTGCCCAATGTGACTGAGACAGAACGATCCCTGAAAAATCTAAAATTTCGTGTAATATGTGTAACTGAAACTATACTACCAACAGAGGGGACAACTACAAAAATGCCAGAGGAATACTCAATAATTGACTTTCGTAACTACACTTCCCGTACTGCCTTTAAGAATGATGCTATTGTCTTTGGAGGTAAAGACTGCCTATGGTAGCTATTTAATCAGAAAAGCTAGTTACATAGATGTTAGTAGTAAAACTGATAACTATTATTTTTGTTTGCTACTCCAGAATCTGCTCTGATGTGGATCTGGTTTTGATATGTTCTGTTTGGAACAGGTTGCCCAGAGAGGCTATACAGACGCTCCATCCCTGGAGGTATTCAAGGTCAGGTTGGATGGGGCTCTGAGCAACATGATGTAGTGGAAGATGTCCCTGCTGACTGCAGGGGGTTGGACTAGAGGACCTTGAAAAGTCCCCTCCAACCCAAACCATTCTGTGATTCTATAGAGCTAAACCTGAAAACAGAATAACAGTGTTTGTTTTGCAAAAGCAAAGATTATAAGGCAGAGATATTTTAAATAATTAAGTAGAAGTAAGATCTTATTTTATACTTTTTGATAGTATTTTATATAAAATGGTGGAAATTCATTCCGGTTAATGTGATTTGGGGTAAATAAATTTCTGAGAAAGCCTTAGCAAACACCATGTGCTGAGAGTAATGGAAAACTCAGTATGCTCTTAAAACCAAAAAAAGCCAAGAAAGTTTTAAGGAGAATTGTTGCTCTCCAAATATGGAGGTGTTCTCTAGATACGTGGTGTGAATAAGTAATCCCAATCTAGAGCAACTGAGAAATGGACTAAATATGAGAAAAAACATCCTAACTGTAAGGCCAGTTAATGACAAAAATGTGTTCTCTGTGCAGGTTGTAAAAACTCTCCAATGAGCAGATTAGGGATCTAATTAGGGAACTCATCTGTCAGGGATTGCCTAAATATCTACTTTAGTCTCTTTTGAAAAAATTAGCAGGAATAACTAACCTTTTGAAATTCCCAATACCTCTGTTGTTGAGTTGACACTTATGTACCTCTTACAGTAGGCTGTTTTTACAAGAATCTGGATTACTGCCCAGGAGCCTTTAGAAAGTCAGAAGTATATGTAAAAACTCTATGCTTACCTCACTTTTATCTCTAGGTATCCCCACTGCACTTCTTGTATTGGCAATCACCTTCTTCATTATTTCAGTTATTCTAGCAGTCTGCTATGTCAAAAAGTAAGTGTTATTATTTTTTTCTCCTGTACTGGTAGAGTACAACCAGTAATATTTTAAATATGTAGCTAAAGAGCACAGAAGTAATGATAATGACATAAGCGTAGCACAAAGAACAAAATCTTAAACCCTGTCATTGTGCAGATAAAGTTTGCTGTTGCTGTTGCCAGTCTCTGCTTTAGAAAAGGAATTAAAGATAAATATTTTTGATTAGTCAGTCGTGCCTAGTGTGAAACATTTCCAACTACGCCAAAATAGCAACACTGAAGTGTGCACCTGGTTGTATATAACCCTGTTTATGCAGTTTTATTCTTGTTTTTTACTATGTCATACTCAAGGTAAAAGTTTTTATTCTTGGACTATAATTGTGTTCAGAAAAATAACTGTTGAGATCAGTTGTCATACATAAATATCTTCAACATAGTGCATCATTCAAATGTATTCAAAAGTTGTGTGCATTGCTCACTTCCTAGCCCAGATAGCTTTATCATTATGTACCACGAATCCTGAATATACATTGTCTATTTTTAAAAAAAATACAAAAATAGTTCTTTTAAAAGCACACTGCTTGAAAAAACACAATGATCTAGCATGCTACTATTCTCTGTGAGACTTTTGCTTGAGTATGACAAAAAAAGGTAAATTCTAGATATTTTTCACTTTATTTCTTGAGTGATACTACCAAATGATGTGTGTTTCTGCTTTACTAACCTTTTTTCTATTTAAAGGTACAAGAATACCTTCCTATTTTCAAACAAGAATCAGCAAAAAGAAATGGTTGAAACTACTGCTCTCAAAGAGGCTAAGTCAAATGACCAAACACCCGAAAAGGAAACAAAAAATAATGGGAAAAATGTAGAAGAGTCTAAAACCAAGCCTGAGGCCACTGTAAAATGTCTAGAAGCAGAAGTCTAAGGGGAAGAATGTACACTCCTTGATAGAAAAGTAAAATGAAGAATACAGAACTTAGCAATGCTTTTAAACATGGGTGATTGTAAATACTCATGAATGTTTTCTCTGTCTTAACGTAAGAAAACTTGTTTTAAAAATAATTACATCTTTAGCTATAAATGCTCTTGCAGAAGAACATGGTATCTTATTTACTTGAAATAAATGAAAAAATCCATACTACAGCTCATTTTTCATCTTTAATAAAGTCATTAGGAACACGCTATTAACTACATGCAGTGTGTTAATTATTTGCACAGACTTCAGGTCAATGTAGAACAAAAAAGGGTTTTTTAATCTGGCTGCAGGATATCTGCTAACTTCATGTCTAAAATAAAATGATACTGCACTGTCATTCAAATACCCAAGGAAGGGTACAAAAATGCTGATGTTCATATATATGCAGCACTGAATAACTTTCTTAAATGTCTTCATCATATCATAATTTACTGTTTTATTTATTAAAACCTGTCTCATTTTTCTGGATCAAATATTTGACAGGGAGGAAAAATGAACTGTATCTCAACAGTTATATTTAAGATCTTTTGTGTCTATTTAAGTGTGGTTTTCATAATAAAGATCTCAAATGGCATGGGACGTTTACAGTAGTTCATAAAAATTAAAGTGTGTCAGATACAGTTGGCTGGACAATTTATTCTCATGTAAACGCAGTTAAGGAATTCCTTCCCTTACAAAGCAGTGGAGTAAGGCCGTGTATCTCTCCTGGCAAGCTGAATGAAAGCACTCTGTGCTGTGTGAGCAGTGAGAGCGGACAGCAGAAAAGGCTATCGGGAAGAGCCACAGCCAACACTTGTCATGATGCTGTCAGAATAGCAACCAGGTTTAAGGACACAGACAACACTAGTGGATTCCAGGTAATTTTGGACCTTTTTGTGACACTGCAATTTCGTGTCCACCTCTCTTTTCCATGTTCTAGAGATCAGAAATTACCTATTTCCCTATTCATTTCAACATCACTAAGAAATAATTATCTATCAATTCTCTCCCTCTCCTACTAATATCACCTCTATTCCACAGGTATCAACTTCCTTTTCTCTCAGATTGTCTCACTCACACCTAAAGAAATTTGGAAACCCTCTGAAAGTTTGTTGCTTCTGGTTTAGATCTAAATGAGGGCTTTTTCCCGCTGAAGTGTTTACTTTCTAAAAAACTATACTAGCTGATATATTAAGATATTACCTTAACATATAAATGCCTTGTTTTATCCCGCACCTTAAAAACTCAGCTCTTCTGACATTCACACTAACACCTGGCCAATGCATGTAGTTTGATCTGTCCCTCCTTTCCATTACCCATTTTATGCCAACACTACGAAAACTGAAAGGAACCTGTTACACTGTTCTGTATGTAACAAAATCTAGCTATAAGTACTACTCAACAGGTACTGTATATGATATTGTCTGTATAGGATGAGAACTACTCAGTCACATTTGAATTGGATAGCACAAAATGTTCTTGCTCATTGTTTGGTAGAATTGCAAGGGATGTACCACTACAGAGTAAACAGGAAACACTTATTTAAGTTCTAGGCAGAAAGTGACAAAACCTCAAGCCCTTAACTGGTGGTAGCAGAAACTTCAGAGAACTGCATTGTGTTTCTCACTTCTCTCAAGTGTTGTGCATTGGGTTTTTTGCTTTATGCTCAAGTATCTTGGACAAATAATTCATTTTACCTAGCAGCAGACCGGGGTTTGTATTAGTCATTTGACAGTAACGCTACTCAGATTCCCACACTGAGGCTACAGATGTTTGCTGACCTTAGGCGAAAAGGGTGGTTGGCCTGCAGGAAATACATCAAGGTTCCCAGTCCAGCCCCATCCCTGGCTGGAATTACAGAGGTGCCTTTATCGTGGGAAGTACGTGTGTCTATGTGTGAACAGAAGCAACAGGAAGGGGAAGTACTACTCCTTTTCTCCTCTTTAAATTAAAAAACAAAACAAAAGAAAAACCAAACAAAAAAAAGCTCTAGAATTAAACCTTGAAGCACCAGGATGCAGATAAACTAGAGGATGTTCAAGGATTTCTGTTCCTAAATGGCCTGTTACCAATTGTAAGTGCCGAGTGTTTTTTGTAGCAAGGTCAGTGATCGTCGACCTTGGCCACATGCACATCCTCCAGGCACCCCGGGGCGCTCCCCGATCCGGCTGCCATGGCAGGGTGGGGGGTGTTCTGCACCAGCAGTTTCTGGCCTGTGATGATCCCAAGGCAGGCACTGGGACTCCATTAAGTAGCATCTATATCGCTATTTATTACAGGTAACAGAGGACAGCAAAGGTAGGCTTGCATCCTTTCAGACGCCTGGACCCCTGAGCTTTGCAGCACTGAAGGGGCCTCTGCGGAAAAGCTACCCCGTGTTGGTCCCTCGAGCTATCACAGCATTCTTCTTAAAGGAAGCCAACTCCGTTCACCATTTCTACTGCAGAG
>NW_009696472.1:0-38659 GCF_000703405.1 Apaloderma vittatum | reverse complement strand
TGCGACCTTCCCTTTGAAAATCGCAACATTGCCGCCAGGACCAAGAGTGGCCCGAATGCCGTGCGTTCTCTTTCCAAATGAGTGCCAGCTTTTCTTCAGTCTCTTCTGACTCCAGAAAAGGTGGAGGCCACAGGCAGAGCTCTTCTCTTTTTTTTAACATGAGCTTTTCTGATGGAAATAGCTTGATACCCTGGGATTGCAAAAATCACTGAGGGATGGCCAGTGTTTGGGAATGGCACTTGGGTTCCTACACTGGTTCTTGGGGCTGTGGCATGCTGGGCAGGTTTTCTCCTGGAAAAAGTTTAAGCTTGGAGCAGCAGGGGACTTGGTTAAGGTGACTTTAGGAAGAATTTCTTTACTTAGGAAGAATTTCTTTACTGAAAGGGTTGTCAGGCATTGGAACAGCCTGGTCGGGGAGGTGGTTGAGTCACCATCCCTGCGGGTGTTCAAGAGAAGGGTAATTGTTGTGCTGAGGGACACGGTTTAGTGGTGTTGGTAGGGCTAGGACAAAGGTTGGACTCGATGATCTTGAAGGTCTCTTTCAATTGAAACTGTTCAATGATTCTCTGATTATTGCTTTTCTTCTCCTTCTCCCTCTCCTGCTGCCCTGGTGGTAATTCAAAGAGGGAATTTCAAGGTGAAGGCTGGTTAAGCCCTTGCAGCTGTCCTGTGGCCCCAGCTCCCTCTGCAGTCACCTGCCTGACATGTCCCAATCAGTCAGGAAACCAAACAAGAAAGGATACTTGATTGCTGCAGTTTTAGTTTTTCTCCAGAAAGCCCAGTTTTGGAGAATGAGATGAATTTGTGGTACTGAATTTCCACTGGTGGGGCATATGCTTTGGAAACCTGTGACTGGCTGGAATGGGTGGGAACAGCCGCAAGAAAACACTTCCAGGCAGATTCCCTCACACAGGAGGTCACAGTCATGTGAACTGTTGAAGCGTCCTTTAGGCTCCATCCCTTGTTCAAATACCCTGTGAGAAAGCACTTTTAAATCCCTCCTCTCCCAGGTATGTGGTCCTGCACCCATGAGCGTTTAGCTTTGCTGAGAGGGATCCAAGAAGCCCTGCGGCATCTGGCTCTGCAAAGGGTCATTTTCAGGGAGGGAAGGATCAGACTCCTTGGCATTGCTAGGGCACAGCTGGGCTGGCCTTGCACACAGTCGAGGGGAGCTTGCCCGAAGTCAGTCCTCCCCAGGCTCTGGAGTATCCTTGACCTGTTGTAGGAAGGAGTGAGGACATGAGTCTCTCATCAGGTGGGAAAACTGCTGAGTATAGATGTTCTGCAAGGTTTGTTCTTCTGAAAGAGGAAATTTAAGCTTAAATCTATAGTCAGAGATGTGCAAATTTTTAAAAATTAATTCGTCCTTCTCTCTCCCAGATTTAGTCATAGAAATTCACAAGCTGGAAACTGGGAATCTGATGGACACCTGTAGCTCTTTCCTGTGGTCACAGCTCCCTCTGCAGTCAACTCCTCTACACCAATAACGGCACAGAGTGTCTCCTCACGAATCAGGTGTTGTGAGCAAGACAGGATACTCCAAGTCCTCACAAAAATCCCAAGGAGAGCACCAGCTGAGCTGTGAGCCAGAGCTCAGCAAAGTCAACAGACAAGCCTCCAACTCACTGGAAATTATTCGCTCAGGTCAATGCGGGAAGCAAAGATCAGGCTGAGAAGGTCCAAGTCTGGAAAGGCATCATGGCACATCTCCCCAAGAGCAGGATCGGTGCCAGCGTTACACAGAGGGGATGGGAAGAGGTGCAGGAACGAGGATAGTCAAAATCACTCACAGAGCAGGGCTGGGGCCTGTCCTAAAGCCTCTCCCTGATCAGACTTCTTGGTATCGTGGTCAAACCAGAGGCTACTGAGAGGATAAGTCTGTCTCCAGGTGGGAACCACAGCCCAGGCATCTCACCCACCAGCAAGAGTTTAGGACTAATGCAATAAGATCTCCTGTCTCACCTCAGTGACCTCCCAAGACACAAGATAACAGAGTGGAAGGAGCCACAGATCCTGTCAGCGCAGCTTTCGGTGCTGTTTTGGCACCTTCTTCAGGTGGAAGGGGGAGAGTGGAAAAGAGCTGAGGATTGCCATTTTGCACTGGGGTATTCAGCGACAGAACCACCGCCAGCAGCAGAAATATACACAAAAATAACAACAAAGCCCTTGAACACAGTTTTGCTCTGATTTAATCTGTATTTCAAAAAATAGTCTGAAGGTAAATTAATATTTCACAGAAAATAAGGAAAAAACATTGCGAAAGTCAAGAAGAACATTTTAGTGCACATCACCCCCTCCTGCCACCAGTGCATCCTGAAGAGCATCCAACTGCCTCCCTGACCTGGCAGCACCAAAAGGCACTTTTTTCCAGACCTGCCAGACTCAAGGGAGGACTCCCTCCTTTCACACAGCCTTGGAGCAGCCAACAGAAGGCTGGTTTGCTGGCCCAGTAGCTCCCAACCCCGTCAGCCACATATCTGACTTTTGCCAGTGCTGCTCGGTAAGATATGATGCCACATCAGGTCACGTGTGAGGAACTCTACTAGCAAGCATGTTCCATCAATCTCATTTTTCTACGTGAGTGGTTGCTGCTTCCCTTTTATCCACCATTGATTCTGCTGTTACCAATATTCCCATCTTCACCAGCTGTACTAATAACTTCCCATGTGAGCTCATACTGAGGACTTGTGTGAAACTCTGATTCATTTCAATTCTTTTGCATAGAAAAGGAAGTTACAAACATTAAAAAGCCATACCCTTGCATAAATTCTTGCACAAAATATTATGTTAGTATAGCATCATTCCAAAGGTACGTCATGTGAAGAACTTTTAACCGATAAGAATGAAAACATCAAGAAAATCAAGGTGTTCTTTTAAGACCTTAATTTTTCAATTGTCTAAGATTCCCACAGCAAGTACCTGGTTTTCTAGGTTAGGTTTCCTTTGACGTACATCAGCTGTTCAACCTCAATGCAAATTCTGCATGGCAAAATCATTGTATTTCAACAAAGCACACATAATTCTGCCTGCCAAGGCAGGGTCTGCACTCTCCGATCAGAGAAGCTCATTCTCAAGCACCTGTTTTCCATCCTGCTCTTCCAAGGCTGTTCTACAGGTTAATTCTTTCCCCTTGCACAAGCCGTGCTCGGAAGTTCCAAAGGTCCTTCGAAACAAAAATGAGACAAAGGAAAAGGCTTAAGGGCCAGCAAAAACAGCGACCAGGATTCCAGTTTGCAAAGATGTAAATAGATACAGCATTCTCAACTTAGCTACCTACCCATCAAAACATAGCCAAACATTTACTGAATATCATTTCAAATCCTAAATATCAAGAACAGAAACGCAGCCCAAACCAAGGACGAGGTGCAACCTCCACCCCCAGGAGTCAGGTTGTTTGCAGCAGATGGCGAGATGCCCACGGTTCAGCTCTAGAAGGCAGCAGAAGAGGAAACATGAGCAGTACAGAGAACATGACTCTTGCAGAAGTCACCCCAGCCTGCTTGTGCAAACAGCGCCTTGGGATGTGTCTTGGGGTGATCAAAAATCTCAGCAATCAACTTGACCTTTCTTAGGAAGAAATTCTTCAGTCCGAGGGTGGCAAGACTCTGGAATAGATTGCCCAGAGATGTTGTGGATGCCCCCTCCTTGGAGATGTTCAGGGTGGAGGAGGCCTTGAGCAACCTGGTCTAGTTAAGGGAGGTTGGATTAGATGATCTCTAAGGTGCCTTCCAACCTAAGACATTCTAAGACTTTGCACACTGCTGCCTGTGAGCAAGTGATATTCCTTGTGCAGCTGAAACCAGCAGAAAATAAGAGATACGAATGCAAGCCCTTAGCCAGAAACGAGGTGCTGGGCAGACAGTGCAGCAAATTACAAAGCAAAGAACATTGCTGTTTGCTACGTGGAGGTAAGACTTGGGCAAGCTTCTAGCTCAGTTTCCCTCTGTGAGGATTACTTAGTTCTTATCATGAGTCTCAAGAGGGTAAAAAGATAAGAGCACTCTGGTTAAAAAAAGCTTAAATCTACATGAAAATACAGAGACTTAGCTGAAGCTTGGATGGGCACAATCTAATTTCCATTCACAAGGAGGAGAGAGCCTCACTATGAATCACATCAAATACCACTGTGTACCTAAATAACTCCAGGAATGAAAAGTCAAGAAAGCTGTAACTCCACAACCAATATGTAAAATCGGGTTTTCAAATCACCGCAGGACACCCCACCACGCCCAGAAAAAGAACAAAACAAAGTGAAAACACTAAAAGTGCAAAAGAAAGTCCTCTCCTCCAGCATGCCCTAGATATCGTAATATCCGTAAAATATGCACTTTTTAAAAGAAAACTGCTGCTTATTACATCTACACTCTACTGCCTTGATACTGGCTGTGCACATATTTGGGAACTGCTGTGGATTAATAAATTCAGAACATTACCATGCTAGTAACAAGGTTTATTTTTCTTTCAGTGGCTGAATCCCTGAAGAATTTAGATTTGCTTTCTGTTTTCCACAACGGTTTCAGTGATTCAGTAAGAGTCCATTACCCCCACATTATTATTTTTTGAGGCAGATGTATATCGCTGCTGACACACCTGCTGCATCCTCAAGTCTGAACAGTTGATGTGGGATTCCATTCAACCAAAAAAAATCAGTCTGCTATCGCAGTCAGATGTGGCTACTTATTTTTAAGAGGAAAATCCACCTGCCATTAGGAGGGGAAATTGTAAAAACTGCAAACGTACAAACTGTGGGCATGCTCACAAAACTAATTTTGACAAGCAGAGCTGGAGAAGGAGCTTCTGGACCTCAAGGGATGCAAAGGGGCACAGCCCAGAGGAGCAAGGCCGCTTCTCCAGCCTAGCAAGAAGTAGCTTTTTGAGGACAACAGGCCCCCAAACCCCTGCCAGTCATCCTCAGAGCATTGCGTCTTCTATTCTGTCAAGCACCTCTGCTTGGCACAGCTTGATGTGCCAAACTGGGCACAGCAAAAATCGGAGATGTGTCACACGAGAGACTTAGGAAAGGGAACTGGCCTGGACTGTAACAAAGGATGTATAGCCAAGTCTTACCCTGAGTTCCACAGAAGTCACGTTGTATTTCTTGCCAACCATTTCTACCAATTCTTTCTCCAGGTCCTCTTGGGTCGTGTTCTTGACGTCAATGTAGTAGCACTCTGAGCTGGCAAAGTGACAGCTGATACTCTGCGTGAGGAAATCAGGCCACTCACTACCACATCGATTACAAATGACCAGTGGAAAAAGCTCTCACGCATCCCACATCATGGACACCCCAACCTCTTCCTTACAGATCATGGCAGCAACTTCCTTCCTCCTTTCGAAGCGCTCCCAATCTCCTGAGAGTGTCTCCTTGGAGAAATACTCTTGCTGGAGAAATATTCTTGCTTGCTGATGTGCTCTTCCTTCTTCCCTTCTCTCCCAAAACCTCAACCTGCATGAGCTGTACTACTTGGTAGTAGGGAAGGTCAGGGCAGGAGCAGACTTGGGTGTTCAGTGGGGATTCTTATTTTCTACACCCAGACAGTCAAATCGAACACCTTATTTGTAATCAGTTCTTGTTTAAGCAAAGTTTAGAGGAAATAAATAGAAATGCCCCATCGGATAAAGCTGTTCTATCATTACTCGAGCCACACCAGCTGCAAGTGAGATCATGCCAGATCTCAAAGGGTGCTGAGCCATAACCTGGCTCAGAGCTCCAGGATACTCACTGATTTACCCCAAAGGCAGACAAACGTTGGGATCTGGCACAGTATGAAGAAGCTCTTGTTTTCCTACAGGATACTAAGCAGGGCTATTGCTCCACAAGCCAGGAAAGAGCCAGCAGACGACTCTCAGTACCCAACATCCTCTCTGCTTTCAGGATTGCAGGAGGATGGAATTCCACACCAGTAAACTGCTACTGGAGCTGAAAGAATGGGCCATATAGCAGCAGATACAGACAAAACTAAATAAAAATAGAGCAGCCTGTGTTGCAGTGCATGAGGGGAAACATCTGCATTGCTACTAGTCATTACACTAGAGGCTACAGTTCCCTTAGTGCCTGGATGAATCCACTTCTGAGAAAGGATCAGGCCTCCAAAGGAGAGCGTTTTTGCCATTTCAGTTAAATAATCATGATGCAAATCAAATAGATGAAGCATAACCAAATCTTTAATAGAAAAATGGGTCATGTTATCATATAAATAGATAGTATTTACTGGATGATGGGGGCTCCTGCTCTCCATAGATAAGATACCAGAAGGCAAGAGGAAGAAAGTTAGAGAAGCTCCTTATAGTTGAGACAGCTGAAAGGGAACTATTGGAAAAGGAAGTACAGCCAGCCAGGCTTCAAATATAGATTCAGCATTGAATTTCTACTCCTGTATTTCTCAAGCAGTCGCACAGCATGCTCTTATCCCAAAAGACAGAGATGTTTAAAAATAAAAATTAGAAAGAGAGAATGAAAGTATATTAAGGGGCTAAAAACCCATTAAAAAATTCATCAACATATTCATGAGCTTAGAAAAAGGAGGAATAGTTTGATCAGTTTTAAGAAATCAAAAATATCAAAAGCTATACCAAGAGCTGGTTTCCTACCTTTCGGAAACCTGATGTCTTGTTTATCCCAGAGCCATGGATGAGCAGGGGATGGAAGAACACTGTGTCTCCCTTCTCCATGACAAGGTGAACCTTGGGAATCTTCTCATCTTCATCAAGCAGCCCGTGGAAAAGCTTGTTGGTTTTACCCTAGAAAAAAAGGTGGAGTTGAAATTGCTCAGCAAAAATCGGAGCAAGTGCCGATTCTCAGTGTGAGAGACAGCAGGGACAGCTACTGATCCGCTTTCCTCTGGGCAGTGCATTCACTACGCCCAACTAGGAGCCTGCCTACTTGCCAACAAGTTTTTCTTCTTCAAGCTTTGAGGTACAGCAAAATAATAATTTTTCTATTTTCTAAAGCTGGATTCAAACAGGATTCAAACAGTTAAGAACATTTGTCAGCTGGAGAGAACACAGAAGAGCACCAGGGAATCCTACAAATGTAGCCTGATGCCACCACTGAGATCCAGCCTTCTGTTCCCACTATGACCATCACCAGCGCCAGGCCAGGTCAGGAAACATCCGTTCCTAAGAGGAAGACACTACTTGACATTTAGTTGCACCCAGTTGCACCCAGTTGTTTACTATCTAGTTTCTCCTCTTTGGGACAGTACCCAGGCTCACCAGGCATAAACAAACTCACAGGAAGAGGAAGAGTCCTCAGACTCGTCAAGGGCAGTAGAAAACAGTTGCTCGTGTTTATGCCGTTACGCCATGGGCTGCTGGACAATTTCTAGGTGAAGGTGGGAACAGAGGCAAATCCACGCAGGTTACATGGAGTAAGGCCAAGCAATCAACTCGCTCCTGAAGCAGCAAGTCAGTGTTTGCATAACCAGAAAAAACACCACTGAAAACATCAGCTTTGACCTTCACATCATCCCCCCACGGTGAGCTCTTCCCGCAGCCTAAACGTGATCCCCTCACGTGCCCTTTCCAAGCCCCCATGATGCTCTACCTCCCACTCTGGATAGCCATGAGGCTTCAGGGGTTGCTTGTGCGTCCCCGGCTGCACGACCAGGCAGCCGTTGTCCTGGTCGGCCCTCTCCATGGCGGTCCAGGAGCACACGATGCGTTCCGCAGGCCGGAAGGGGAAATAGTGCAAGTCCTGGTGCATGGGGTGGAGAAAAGTCTGTTTATCTGCAACACAGATTCAAAACCTTCAACCTCATCAAATGTGACATGGCCTTTTCCTTCCCATGAAACCATTGCACTTGTTACATGTCCTAAGAAGCTGCACCTTGACATGGAAGATACTTTGTGTACTCGGTGTCTGCTCCAGCCCACCACCGCCTTGGAAGGCAACGGGTTAGCTTACACCCCATCCCCAAGGTGGACCAGCAGTGGCACGGGGACACAATGAACACCAGAAGGCTCTTTTGCTGAGGCTCCTCCCTCGGGGAACTCCCTTTGCTGGCCTTTGCCACCACCAACCCACTGTCAAAACTATTTTCACCGTTCCCTGTGGCCGCTCTCCAGTTTTGAGAACTTTGCCCAGCGTGGCGTTGCACAAACCTTTCCCAGTACAAAGACTCCCGAGTGGCTGTGCTGCCTGTAGTTGCTTGATCTGTTGCAGTGTTGCAAACAGAATCAATGTGCTGCACCCAGCACACGTTTGTTCAGCCTTCTTTATTAAAAAAAAAGAATCTCCATTTATGGGCCACAGCCTCCGCAGACAGTCTACCCAGCACTCTCTTAGTCTTCACCCTAGATGCTTCTTTCCATGAAGTGTAAAAAAAAATAAACATTTCTGAAGTTTTGTTTGTTACTTCTTTTACCACTATGGAAACGGAAACATATCATCCACACCAAAACAGCCTTTTATATTTTCTTTTTATATTTATTTTGCCACTGAGTTTGCTCCTGACATAGTCAGGATGTTTTCACTCCCCTCATTTGCTATGTTATTTAGGCTTTGGACAGCCTCAAAAACTCTCCTGAGGTCTGCACCTCTCCTAAACTACTCCTCAAAGATACTGAATGGAGACCCTGCAAATATGGAACAGCTTCCCATTTCTCTTCCATTATTGTTTTGGTTTTACTTTAAAAATCTCTGGTCTCCTGTTGAAATTCCAAACCAAAATGACAGAGCGTTCTGTGGAGTATTTAAGATGGCAAGTGGAGATGACTTGAATGAACGCAGTATTTTAATAACTAACTCAATGTACTATGGATCTGCTCAGAAGCTGCACAGAGTAAGAAACAGCTCCGGTCTGAACTTCAGCTTTTGTAGAGTCAAAGCTATTTTGAAAAACTGTAATGCGGTTAGGGTGGTTCTCTTTGTCTTTTCCTGCCCATCACCCTCGTATAAATGACGATCTCAATTTCCAGGAGCAGGTGTCAAAGTCAGCCTTCAAAATCCTTGTTTTGGCACCTGTTCAAGTATGTTCATATCAAAGCGCTGAGCGTGCAACAACTGTCAGCGAGGTCAGGAGCATGTAAACTCCAAGCAAAACGTGATCTCTGCATTTATTGTCTTTTACTGAGATCCACAGAAGTACTTGTTCTCAATACATCTGAAAAGTTCAGTTTAAAGAGTATGCCATGTTTGAAACCCTGGGCCTTTCAGCGAGTGCAGCTGGCTGAGTAGGGAGCTCACTTGCCCGCTATGACCAGGGGTGGTGCAGCAAGACAACCACCACCTTTAGCAAACATCCACTCAACATTAAAAGACAAGAAAAGTTTTCTCATTAAGCCAAGGTAAAAAAACCAAAACAAAACAAATCAACCAAACAAAATAAACTATTAGCAAGTGGCCTTATAAATTTTCCAAGTTATTTGGTTTTAATTTGTCGCATTATTTTCAAAGAGTTTTTCTATAACGCTAAGTTCAATTTTGGCATATACGCAACAATTTTTGGTTTCCCCTTATCCAAGTTTTCCTTACCAGAATCTGGAAGTTTATTTATCAGCATGGTGTGCATTGCCATGATGTTTGGCCCTGTGAAGCATTCAACATATCTGAGGACCTAAATGGAAGAAAACATTAGAAAAAAAACTTTAGAAACACAAAAGACAAGAGGAAAGATCACTGAGGAAGCACTGGGACCTGGATGTTTGGCTGAGGATGAGGCCAATGGAGGAAGAAGTTGGGATGGAGGGATGCAGGACGGGAGGTGGGATCTGGCACGGCACACGAATGGGCACGGTGGTAGGAGGCCAAGACGGAAGATGGTGGAGCAGGCTGTCTGCCACAACGTGAATATTGGTTACAAAGCTGGATTTGCCCAGAGAGCAGATGTTTTGCCTGGATAAAAGACATTCAGCACATGTTGCTGATCTGTCCTACTAGCCTGGCATGGTTTGGGCTGGTCGCATTCCTGACTGGCTCTGCATCACAGTAGCGGAGGAGCACTGCTTTACACCTTCTGCCCTGATCACCATCCATCCCATGTTCATGCAGAACACTCTTAAAAGATGGCTTGATGTTTCTTCATCACATATATACTTATGGAAGTGACATACAGGGATGTAGCTTTAGTGGAACCAAACAAAGCTCTTTGCATAGGCATTAAAATATAGATACATAAATAAAGGCTTTTCTGCCCCCACCCCCTCTTTTCGATGGTGTTTTCTTTTTATTTTACCTCTGGCAGAGTACAGTATCTGAACAACTCTTCGTCTTCCTGGAAGTCCTGCACTTTATTGACCACTTTTTCAGACTGACCGTACTGGGATCTCAGGGACTCGTCTTTCATAATCATAGCTCCTGCTGGCTTCACCTCTCTTTTACAGATCCTCACAAACTCCTTCCTGCAAAGCAGAAGGAACATCCCTGATGGGAGATTCCAGCTTCCTCCAGCTTCCCAGAGCTCCCTTGGGATGCTGCTGCTCAAAGGATCCCCCAGCTCTTTAGGCAAGTGCCTCCCACCTGAAGCGCTCAATGTCTTCATCAGAAACGAGCTTCTTAATGAGCAGATACCCGTTGTCTTCATAGAACTGCCTTTGCTTGGTGGTGAGGACATCGTTGTCCAGGGTATAGCTGAGACACAGAGTAGAAACACATTAGTAAGGCTGGGCAGAACAACGGGAGAAGCACCAATGCAACGTGGCAGGAAGATGGTGATGTACAGGAGAGCAGAGGCTGCTGGGGAGAATCGTGGAGAAACCCTCTCCACTCGCACGTCCACCTCAGCCCTGCAGGCGTGCAGCCCTCCCCGTGGCCCAGCAGAGCTGGCACGGGGTGTCTGTGGCTGTGCAGCATCTGTGCCCACGGCCACCTGCAAATTCTGTGACAGAATTCGAAGCATCTCCCTTGTGTCCCCCCAAAGCGGAGAAGCCAGTGGTTAAGCTGGGATTGGTCCTCAGCACCTTTATTCTCAGCAGAGACACTATTCAGTCTCTGCAGTCAGATTATCCTCTCAGACATTTTCAAGATGCAAGGTTAAGCTTTTTTTATTAAACCACAGTTAAACAAAGGAGAATATACCCTTGCAAAACGAAAGGCTACACAACGTCTAGTGATCAATATGTGCTAGAGGAAAAAAGAATTGAGTCCTGCAGGTTATTTATTTTTAGCTCTACAAAGGAAGACACAGCTTACCAAAACCTCCCTGGCTGAGGAACAGCACTAACTTGGGCTGAAGTAGGAACGCTTGTCTGGATTGGAAATTCAGGAATATACACTCAAGCACAATAAACAGAAGAACATCTACATACACATCCCTCCTGAATCCTGCAATGTGGTTCATATTGAAGATAAGAGCTGAGCTGGACATTCAACTCATGTTCTTGCACATTTGGCAGAGAAGAATCAAATAACAGCATAGTACAGCCATATCCACACATGTAGAAAAATCAGTACAAAACCTCTGAGACTCCATAGTAGTTCACCGGCATCAATTCATCCCTCAGAACATCAAGACACTCAAGGAGAAGCTCACTGGAGATGTTGGCTTGCCCAGTTTGTCTCCCTATGCTCCAGAGAGCAGCCAGACATAAACAAAACATGCGTTGTCTCCTGGAGGTGCTTCTCCATCTCTCCCCTCCTAACATTGGTGCACAAACCTCAGAGGCAGAAGTCATACCGGCTCAGCCTGGGACTTCACATTCCTGTGCAACGATGCAAGGCCTCACCTTCTCTCCAGTTACTACAGAGATTAAGTCCCTCCCAAACCTGACAGGGAGAGATATGGGTTTGTCCTCCACCTCAGTTCATTTCAATAAGTTTAAATAAACACAGTTGCATTCTCCTATGCAGAGAGGCATTCTCATCAACAGAACAATTAAATCCCACTTGCTAATGAAGCTTCACAAGAGCTTTGTACGTGGTATTCATGTGTCACCCAGGGGCAAGGATAAAAACCAGCATTTTCACACAGATCTCTGGGTCTGCACATGCATCTTTGGAGACCCCAGTTCTTTAGGGTTTTATGTAAACCAAGGACTTTTCTCTATTGCTCACCATCACCTTTTAAACACGCCATAAAAGCATGCCTGCTTCTGGAGTAAGAAATAGGTTTCCACACAACAGTTGTCTCTATGGTCCCTAAACCAGGAAGCCTGAACATTAACTTGTCAAGAGTCCCATATGGTGGGAGGAAAAACATGACACAAACAAAAACATGTAGCAAAAATAATGAGCTGAGGGAGGAAAAGGTATTGAGAACTGGGTGAAAGAGTGAGAGAAGGAAGAGGACTTGAGGAGATCAGGTGGAAACTACCAGGGCAAGTCCAGGAGCAAGGGATTCCCCAAGGAAGGGCACTACTGCTCCACACACCACATTTCAGGTCCAATTTCAGTGAAAATGGGACTCCTGGCATTCATGTTCCTGAATGACAGCAGATGGAGACTCAGGCACTGGTTGAACCCCGCTCAGTCTAACAAATGCCCAATCTAAACCTCCCTTGGCACAACTTGAGGCCATTTCCTCATGTCCTGTCACTTGTTACTTGGTTGAATGGATGGTACTAAGCTCTTTTGTACACATGTTTAATTTTAAATAGAGAAGCTCAGGATGCTCTCTTTTTCAGGATGGGAAGGGTGGAGCCTGGGTGAGCTGGCAGAAACAGTGCACTGATGTACCATATATCAAATAAATCTGTTCTTATTGTATTCTGTGATTTATTTTATCCACATGCCTTTCTTGCTCCAGCCCAGCTTAATCATGTTTTTGTCCAAGGCTCTTTGCATCAGGATCATTGCAAAAATCCAACAGAATAGTTTGTGCAACACCACTCCTTGCTTACTTTCTCTTTACAACCAGGGTGCTTTTCCTGGCATTTATCTCCAATTTTGTGTTCCTACTTGCACTTTTGACTTATGGCAGTCTAAGTCAACTACTCTCTCCCTGTCTTCATATTTTAAATATATCTGAAGACTCCTACACCCTGTCTGATCATATCCTCTTGCCCATTTATTACAGTTCAGAGGTAACTTGTCAGCCATTCAGTTCTCACTGACCATCAGCAGCATTTAAAAACATACTAAAAAAAATAAAAGTGCAAGATTTATGGCAGCAACTTTAAAAGCACTATCAGCAAGCGGTCTTCATTTAACTTTTGGGAACATGGGGTGGATCAGCACGAAAACTTCTTTTTGCCCTGGTTTCCTTTCTCTTATCTGTCATAAAGCTGGCAGCTTCCAACACTTCTGCCTCACTTCCCACTCACAAACCAAACCTTGACTTTTTTTCCTGCTGCAAATCTACCAGTCAAGTCTGGACCTCTCAACAAAGTCTGAGACTTGCTGTGTAACAGCTAAGCCTTGCAGAGTTTATCTCCCCCAAATCCCTCAATCTCTAGGAGAAAAATTCACTGCAGGTAACCCCCTGCCCAGTGCTGGAGGAGACGTGCCATGGGGGGCTGCTGTGAGGCAGAGGACTCATCGGATGCACACCCCAGCACCTGACAAGGTTGAAGGGCTGAAGCCCAGGGAGAAAGCAGCAAGATTTTTAGGATGGGACGGGTACAGACCCCAAAACACCAGCCAGGGGAAGCACTGCCCTGGTGCATCCCTGCTCGCCAGTGGGCCACAGCCCCCCTGCACGTTGCCACCCCATAACCAGAGCACTTTGCCTGAGTATCCTTCCCAGGCAGGGTGTCCTTGCAGGGCAAACCGCGACCAAACCCCTCCTCGGCACCCAGGCACACACAGGGTGTGGGGAGAAACGGGCAAAGCTCACTGGGGTGGCAGAAGGCAGAGCCTCGACCCCAACTGGGCCCCACAACCCCGATCGCACAGGAGAAAGGATACAGGAACGGGGGCTGCTCCCAACCGCGGGGAGAGGTGCCGGAGGATGGTGTCCAGCCGAGCCGCTGACCCCGACCGCTTCCCAAGCTGCTCCATCGTGCCCAGGCAGCCCGATCGCTCCGTCCCCAGCCTGACCCTCCAAACACAGCTGGCGAGGGAGGAGCAGGGCCCTGTTGGTGTCTGCAGCCTTTGCCCTGGCTGCACATGCGCCGGCAGCCGTGCATGCTCAGAAAGGCCGCAGAAATGCTGGCAGGGTTTGCGGATGGGAGGTCCTGCTGGAGGCTGGGACACAGGCAACGGAAAGCTCAGCGCATGCTTTTGCACGTCCCTCCACTTCCCATATTTCCCACCTTCTCTGCCAGCAGTTACTGAGCTGTAAGGATTTCATCAGCCCTGTGCAGAGTGCAACGCTCGACACTCGCTGGCACAGACTACGACTGAGGACGACATGAATATTTTCCTAATCTCTTGTCTCTAAGGAGACCGTCAATGCTTGCCTCATCCCTTCATTAATCGCTCTGGAGAGATTTTCACAGGCACACTGTCACCCTGCCACGGTGGCAAAGCGTGTTTCCCAAAGTGCCTCATCTGCACTGAGATCTGGGATGCCTGCAGACTGCATCAGATCCGCACCTGAAGCAGGGTATTGTGCTGGGTGGCCTTTCTATCCCGTCTCCTGGGACAGCTCTGGTGGTTTTGAGTAAAAAACGAGGGGAAGGAGCAAAAGGAGTCACGGTGCGGCACTTGAGGATATGGGAGGGGAGGGAAAAAAAAGCCCAGAGGAGAAAAAAGAACTGGGGTAGGGAGAGAGGGAAGAAGCATAAAAAATGTGCAGCTGCAAAGAGGTTGCAAAAAGTAAGCTGTAGAGGCTTGATATCCCTCTAAAGCTGGGATACACTTTAAATGCGGCATATTCAATATACACTGCCCTTAGCACACTCTCATCTGCCTTAATTAACACCACCAGTGAATCAACTGACACATGTGAGGAGGAGAACATTAAGGGACTGGAAACAGCCACATAACTAAGGCCTGCAGCACAGTTCAGAGCGGATTTTCATCACCTTTGCACCTGCCCGTGTTGCCACTGCACCGCAGAGCCTCATCACTTCTGCAAAGTGGACTGCACCGTGTCTCGGTTCAGACTAGCTTGTGCCATCCTTCAAGCCTTACGGCATGAAGCGGATGCCGCTGCAAGGTGAGGTACTTTCTGCTGGAATTTGCTGTCATTCATCTTTCCCTTTTTTCCTGGATGAAGGAGATTCATGTCTGACCAGGACAGACAATGAAGGTGAGGACAGAAGTCAGAGCTCTGAGGAGGATGAAGGTGGGAGGAAGGCAGTGTGCTGCCTGCTCCAGGTCCAGCCTTGCCGGTTGCTCTCCCACCTACTCTCCCAGGAGATGGAGAAGCTGGGGGTCTGCAAGAGAGAGCTGGGAGAGCAGAGAGGAGCGGTAAACTGAGAGCAGCAAAGCCAGTAACAAGCACACTGTAATAACACAGGCTGGACAGCAGCATCAGAACTAGAAAGTAATTATGCCAAGATTTTGCATCATTTTGCGAAGCCAACACAGGCGAGTACATCTTCACACCTGCCAGTTTGTCTGAACCCCTTGCTCATGAGCAATCTAGCCAGGACCTGCTGCCAAAGGTGCACAATCAAGATTAAGTCCCCTGTTGCTCCAGGCAGTCTCATGATGATCAAAACTCTGCATCCCAGCTACTTTGGGAAGCTTAACTCTGTGTTGCAACTTTATTCCTTTTTGCTGGAATCCGAGCTGATATGTTTGATGGATTGAAAACTCAGATGTTATTTTACTAAGCTCCATGTTAGTGCTAAATAGAAGCCAAGACATGGATAGGAAGTGTTTCTGAACTTAGCCTGTATTCTAAAAGCTGTTTCCCTTAAAAACTTCATGGCAAAACACCCAGTGATTTAAGTAAAGCCATACCAGAGCAGGTTTACATACTCCATTTGTGGCAGTTACCTGGGCTGGGGTGCGTTCCTGTTAATAGCTCTCATGGTCAGTGTTTCCACGTGTGTTCGGCAGAGTCACTCCTTTTGGAGGCTACAACAAAACACAGGCTGTTTGAAAAAGTAGGATGAACAAGGTTACGAAGCCAGGAAAAAAATCCCTCAAAATAGTTTTGTGTAGTACAGAGGCAAGTGTAAATGCACTATGAAGGGACAACTGGGAGCTGCAGTGTCAGCACTCAGCCCTTCATTGCCAACAAAACCAGACCTTTGGCTCCTGAGCTATAGGAAAACTCTTGGTCATAGGTAAACAGAAGGTTAGAAAATCAAATTCAAATGATGGGCAGGGAAAAAAAAACCACAACAGAATAAACCCAAACAACTAGAGTAACAGTTTTATTACTGAGGTCCTAATTATAACTGCATTGAAAGGTCAATTTATAATTCAGATCTATGCTGCAATTGCCTTCACAATCCAGACTGAAACAGATACCTCAATCTTCACCTGTTTCAAAATCTGGGTAAGAGCCCCACTGAAAAGATAAAGTGTAACAATACTACACATGCCAATTCTGGTATGGATCTGTTTGCATATAGATACTTCTTCCACTAGTATGTGTTTGGCAGCATCTTACTCAAAGGTAAATTTCACACCTGAAAACAAATAGACAAAAAGTAGTGATTTTGCTGTCCTGATTTAGGAGTTCAAGAACTAAGGTGTTCTTTTACATACATAATAGAAGAGCCTCAAAAACATACAGAATAGAACACCCTCAAAAAACTAATCTCTCTATGTACTGAATACAATTATTTCTTTTTTACTTACTGCTCCTCTGGCAATCTTGATAATTCAACTCTTAATACCCAGTAACACCAACTTGTGCAGTGACTCCCGTGCCTCTGGACCACCCTGTTATATCACACCCCAAAATGATTCAGGACACATTTGGCCCACACTGGCCTGGAGGTTGAGTTAATTGCCCTTTATTTGTACCCTCATGCTACTACAGTCCCTGATCAAACTTGAATGCAGCAAAAGATTGATCTCAGGCGTCACTGGCACCACCCTGGGCAGCAGCACCGAGAACCGTGCGGGGACATCAGTGGCACGACGGCTGGTTGTGGTGTAGCCACAGACTCTAAAAACAAAGAGTGCTGACACATAGGAAACCCTGTCCTTTTCATGTTAATCTGATTTTTATCAAAAACAAACCCCCAAAAACCCACCCCAAACCAGTCCAGGTTGAATAATGTTCAAAATCATTGATGAGCTTCACTACAGTACAGACTGACTCTCATGAACCCAAGAAGAGAAACCAGGGAGAGATTTTCTTTGTTAAGAAAATGGATGGTGGCATTCATCTTTTTATTAAAATTAATGGCATTTAAGAGGGGCTGTGTCTTTGTGAAGTATTTTTACAGCTTTGTCTGTCAGTTTCCTGAATTTTATAGAACATTTTTATACAGCTGTTTTGCATTTGGCTTTTAGTTTTAATGTTTTCTGTTCACTAAATCACAAAACTAATAAAAGCTAAACGATTGAGATTTCTCCAGCAGTACAGGAATGGCCCTAGCGCACAGTGTTATAATTTAATAAGCATCTCAATTGACTATTAAAATCCACATTATGATCAGAATTGTAATTCCAAAGATGAGGCCTTCTGAAAGCTTAATTTACTGTGGTGGGAAGCAGCAGCTGTTCCAACTCAGCAAAATTAGCTTTTTTAACTTAGATGCCAGGGAAAACAGATGTAGATGAGATAATAACAACAAAATCCACCACCAACATGCAGCTTCATTTCTCAACACCAGAAGACTCAAGAAAGGTGTCTACAGATATATCAGCCATGAAAGGGAGGCAAAGGAAAACGTGGAGTCAACTGAGAACAAAATAGGAGGACGTAGTGACAAAAGGCATGGAAGAGGTCAAGGGTCTTGATGACTTCTCTGCCTTAGGCTTTGTTGGTCTGTTCTTGGCTTCCCTGTGCTGAGCAGTGGGGCCTGGGGCCACAGAGCATCACCCACACAGCAGAAGACTGAGCTGGAGATCACTGAAGCAGACTGGGCATCTTCAAGTCCATGGGACCATGTGGGATTTGTCTGTAGGAGCCAACGTGACTGCAAAGCTACTCTTCACCCCTGGTGACCGGAGTGGTTCCTGATGACTTGAAAAAGGCAACTGTTGCTCACAAAGGCCAACAAATAGGATCCAGGGGCCTCAGTCTCCAAAGAGATTATGGAGTAAGCCCTCCTTGTTTTGCTGTGTCCACATACACCAAGGGCAAGATGACTGGCAACAGCCAGCACAGATTTACTAAAGGCAAATGGGGCCTGGTCAACCTCCTCACCTCTGAAGGCACGGCTCTGCAGGGCAGGGTAGGGCAATGTGCAGCCTGCACCTTGACCTTAGGAAGGCTTCTGCCTTCCTGGGACAGGCAGACTGTAATGTGGGTGGAAAATGGGCTGAACTGCTGGGCTCAAAGGGCTGTGATCAGCAGTATGAAGTGCAGGCAGTTATTGGTGACATCACTCAGCGCTTGGCAGCAGAACCCATGCTGGTTTATCTCGGCGTTACTGACCTGGACAAAGGACTCCTGAGAAAGCTGGCTGATTACACCACGCTGGGGAAGCAGTCCCAGGTGCTGGTCAGAGGGACCTCTGCAGGCAGGCTGGCACAAACCCCTGCAGGTTCTGTAAAGGCAGAATGTTGTACCTGGCACGGAGCAACCCGTGCTGCAGGTCAAGCTGGGTCCTGCCTGCCCATGGTGCAAAGGGCTGGCTGCGTGTCGGGCTGCATCAGCAGGTGTGGCCAGAGAGTCAAGGGAAGGAGCTATTCCCCCTCCGTGAGATTACTGTGTTTAGTTTTGCACTGCCCAACAGAGACATTGACATCCTGGAGCGAGTACAGTGGGGATCAACTAAAATGAGGGGGCAAAAAAAAATGATGCATAAGGAAAGGCTGAGAAAATAGCTCAACCTGAAGAAAAGAAGGCTGCAGGGAGATCCTACAGGTGTCTGCAAGGACTTAATGGGGGGAAGTAGTAGAGAAGACAGGCAAATTCTTCTTGAAATTTTACAGCAAAATTAAGAGACAGTGAGTACAAACTGCCGCAAGAAAAAATCCAGTCAGATATGAAAATTCTGCAGAATGGCAATGGCCAAACACTGAAACAGGGTGTGCAGAGAGATTGTGAAATTTCTGTCCTTGGAGATATTCAAAACTTGACCATAGATAGGCCTGAGCAACCTAACGTGACTGCTTTGGATGAGGAGACTGTTAAGACATTTGTTCCAAAGTGAATTACTCTGTGAATTCAGGTATGGTGATAGGAGCATCCCCCAAGTGACCTACTACAATTACAAATGTGTATCTGAACACAGACCTATTTTTACCTTAGAAATATCAGGACCATTTCTCTGCTTTTACTATTTTCCTCTCTCTGAAGGTCGGAGATGTGGGGCAATAGCTTTTTTCACACCTTAAAAGAATACAACAGAAAGTATGTCAACACTGCAAGCAAAAGCACAAAACAGCACTGCTTGGAATAGCAGCATGAGCTTAAACATGTCTCGGGTGACGGAAAGACGTAGCGTCGTGGTCTGGAGACAAGGCAGGCAGGTACATACCTGGAATCAGAATCTGGAGCAGCAAAGCCTGTGCTGAAGTGCTGCTGCTGGAAGGAGAGAAAGCCAGACTAAAGGTAGTTTAGACACACTTGGAGGAAACCTTCCACGTGAAGGACACGCGGTGTGCGGATAGACAAGCTGTACAGCACTGCCTTCCACAAAAAAAAATGTCCTGTCTCCAGTTCCGGGCTTCTGCTCAGTTCCAGGCTTTGGGCAGCCCCTGCCTCCCTACCGAGGCACTGCAGCCTGGCTTCCCCGGCGTGAGCTCAGGACTCTTACAGCTGCCCTCAACTTCTGAGCTGTGCGTGCCCATCCATTCCTAAAGACACAGATGTCTTCAGACGTACCACAGACAGCTGGGTCCATCATGGCCAGGTCCAAGCACAAAAAGCTTAAAAAAACGCCAAGCTCTTCCTTCATGGGTGGTTCTTGCAATGCCAGCCAACCTCAGCAGTCAGTGATCTGACAGGCAGAAGCCTCCCTCCCAGGGATGTCACTCCTGTTGAGGTTCTACTGCTCCCCAAAGGGATGCTCTTCTCCCTCATGACCACCCAGCCTAGGAGAAATGCCTAACCAAAGGCTGAATAAGAGGGTACATTTATTACCTTCCCCCTCTTCAAGCACCAGCCACAGAGGCTGCCACTCATCTCACAGTCAGAAGGCACATGTACACCAAGAAGATGACTTTTCCCAAGAGCTCGCCACACATTCAGTGAAAAATCAGTAAAACAGTAAAGTATTGGCCATCTGTTCCCCCCACAGTCACTCAGGTTTGCTGCCCCTTTCCCTGGAGCATTCACACTAATTTTCATATCACCTCGGCAGAAAAGGGTCAGTCCTGAGCTTCTAGCATAACATTAAATCAAAATAATACCTATGAAAAAGGGGATGAAACTATTGGAAAAGAAAAAAAGCTGAAGAAACCAACATACTGAACAGCCGTAACAGATAATAGTTTTCCAAGCTACTTATCAAATGTATTGATTCCACTAGTGAGTATTCGAATTATTAATTTTTCTTTTTAATCTCCTCTCTTCTCACATCAATGGAGTTTTACAAGTAGCCTTCTTTAAAGACTGTGGGGGATGGAGGCTGGCACATGCTGAGGCACCTGTGTGTGCAAACAAAAGTACATTACATATGTATACAAGACTGCTAATAAAAACTGGACATAGCTAATAAAAACAACTGCTTATTGTCACTTTCTCACAGCTTTCTGATGCCAGCATCTCATAAAACCTCATTTAAAAGATCTTTTAAGTGTCTTGCTTAAAGGTGCCTAACTTGGGATCTGCTAGCCCAGCACAATATACCCTCCTACACCTTATGCTCGATCTGCAATCCCTTACTTAACAAAACCAACCATAAAACTTCACACTCCCGAACTGATTAGGTGATGCTAACAGAGGACTTCCCAACTCGATAATCACCCACTCAGGGGCCAAGCCAGGAAGCACTTTGGGATGTAAATTCCAGCCATCAGGAAACATCGAGAGAGGTTCCCCCTCCAGCTCACCGGAGGGCTTTTGCTCCTGGCTGCCTTCAGCAGCCGCCCAGGCACGTTTTGCTCTGAAGGTCCAGATGAAATCAGTTCTTGCTACAAAAGGCTGGCAAGACGGTTGTGAATTTTCACTCACCTCCTGGCTAGGCAGCCTTCCTTCGCACACCCTTCCCCTTGAAGATGAACCTTCTACCACTCAAGGCTCTAGGGAAGGAGAAGTGTTAGTTTCACACCTGGCTGATGAACTAATCAACATCACAAGTGAAAAACACCAACGGTATCTTATCAACCAGTACCGGTTTCCCTGCTCAGGGTGAGCTTCTTGCACATATCTAGCACCATCTTAAAACACAACCGATCTTTGTAACATGTACTTTTCCACAGAACTGCTTAACTGCTTTGCAGATATTTGGTTAGGGATTTAAAAAAAAAAAAATCTAATAAAATAACCTACATAATGATTCTTGTCCAGGATCGTAAAGAAAATGAAGCCAGCTCCACAGTTTTCTATCAGGGTACAGAACAAACTTCACAAAATGCCAGGGGAAAAGAAAAAAGGAATTAAAGCAGTATTTTGTATACAGACAACTGTTTTTTTTATGCTTTATTTTTACATCTGCTGTGAAAAAACTAATATTTTTCCCCAAAGGAAAAGTCAAAAAGTTACCGCTTTGAGGGTCTGTGACGAACATGCAACTTGCAGATTTCTCCAGGAAAAGGAGTGTTAAGTTCTGCGTGGTTTCGGCTATTCATGAGGGGGGAGAAAAAAGAAAAAAAAAAAACATCTAACTTTGCAAAATGTGTCCATTGCGAACGCTATCGAATGGAAAGACGAGCCAAGTTTTGCCAAAGCTGTAACTAGGAGCAAGACTGGAAATTTAAATCTTGCATGATGCACAAGACAGGGTCACGTCTAATGACTCATTTTTCATAGACAGAAGCCCTTGTAATTCGTGCTGGTAGCCATAACAATTATCCGCTATTTTCTTCTTCCTGGTCTGAGTATTGAGGAACGAATTTCACAATCTGGGAAAAGCTTTAAAAGAGCTGGTTCAGCGAAGCGCTCTCAGTCCCGTTCAGCAGAAAAAGCACCTGGCGTGTCCAGGCGGAGCAGTGGGGCAGCTGGTCGAGGGGGGAAAAGATGTTTTTTTTCAGCATCCGTTCCACTCACTGGGCTGCTCCGAAACCCTCCTCTAGTCCCACTGCAGGCACAGCCAGGAGGACTCGCAGAGACAACAACTCAAAGCTGTTGCACACTTTGTGCTGATAAATAAAATAAACCAAAGGAAGTGGATAATACACTTGGTGATGCTGCGTGCTCCCAACTTCAGCACGCAGGCGGAGGTATTCTAGGTCACCACCGGACATCACAGCTTGCAGAAGTGATCAAAGGAGTAACAACGACTACCAATGTAACTACACTTGCAATCGAAATAACCGATTTCTCCTCTTTCCAGTTTGTAGTTCAGCTAGGACTCAAAAAAGTTCATGTGCTTATACAAGAGCAATAAAAAAAATTAAATATTTATTTTGAATAACAAGCTTAAGTTCAAGCTGCAATGTTGGCAATGTAGATTTTAAAACACAGATCACAAAAGCGTGCAGAAAAATGTATGTGAGCAAAGAACAAAATAATACTAAGAATTATACTAAACAGCTGCTGATTTTAAAGGAAAAAAAAGGCTTGTAATCACTATACAAAATATAAAATGTATTAAACACTACCATCCACAGAACAGAGGTTTATTTTAGTTTGATTATATTTAAAAATTATTTGTGTAGTTATTTATATGGTGAATTGTAAATGAATATTATACAGTAACCTCCTTTTGGTCTGCAAAACCTTTGTTGCACTATAGCACATCCAATCACATTGCAAAAAAAAAAAAAAAAAGAATTATTTTTCCTTACTATCAATAAAGAAAACAATCATTTGTAATACAGTAAATATTGTCAGGTCTACAAATAATGAAATTAAAAATGACTCCTTCGACTCTGAAGCACTTTCCATGCAAAGTCAGCACTTGCTCGTTTAAACAGAGTGCACTACCAAGCAATGTCCAGGGTCGTAGATGCTCTTGGTAAAACTATACCTTACAAAAAAAATTTAAAAAATAAAATAAAATCAAAGATTGAATGTAATCATGCAACCCTCTTACTACCAAGTATACCCACTGTGTCGCTTATCAATTTATTGCCTTTTTGGAATATCACTCAAGGCATCAAAATTAGACTTATGATAAATATACATATAATGAAAGGACACAAACTGCTATTTGACACTACTACTGGTAATGTCTGTGCTACGTGAAAGCACCTTTAAAAAGAGCCTATGCGGCAAGAGATAAGTGTCTAAAGATTCAAAATGAATCAACAGTATTGGATAACAATATAATTCTCAACTCAGAAGCTGCCTCAAGATTAGGTGCATCTTCAGTTAATGTAACAGGAAAAAAAGGCAATGGATTTTATTTCATTAATTGTATCCACTCATAAACTGACCTAAGGCCACCAGATGTGCAGACACAACAAGTTTTCTTTTCTTTTTACAGTTCTTTAAATTGTAGGATGATAAAGGAATAGATCTATTTAAAAACAAACAACTATTTCATCTACATTAAGAGGTGGCACCGGGCGTTGGGTTCACGTTCTGAGTGGCCACCTGTGGTGCGACTTCAATGATTCGTGGTTTGTCTATAATTCTGGCCGTGCGGTTGCCCTTCTCTACAATGCCAATAATCCATGCTTGGTGACCTTCCCCGTATTTTGGAGACTTGATCTCGGCACAGAAACGTGCTGCCTGTTCTCGTGGTAAACAGATGAGGAGGCCTCCTGCAAAGAAAAAGAAAAAAAAAAAGTAGAGCATTAAAATATCTGACTGCAAAGCATTTCAACCTTGATCTGCCAAATCCCTATTGAGACAAACACTTGGTGACTTCAGCGGGTTCTGTCAAACTCTGGGACTCCCAAGAGAAGACACGGTGGAAGTCTGAGCTCTTGCTTTACAGAAAGAAGTTTGTGCCTGGATCCAGTGTTCAGTGGGTGTGTAAATGAAGCCAAACACACACAAAAGATGTTGGCAAAAGGACATCACGCTGATGCCAATAAATGACATCCTGAAACAGCACCAGCATTGAAAACTTCCAACCGAGGACCAAAGTGCTTCTACGCAGAAACATTTTTTATAAAGGTCATATTCGGACACCTATAACCACATACTGGTAGCAGCTGATCCAGTAAGCAATCCCATTGTCTGCCGTGAAATCACTCATCAAAGTAGGGGCTGTTACCAGAGAATGCAAGAGGCAGAAAATTAAACACAGGCTTGATCCAGTGCTCCCTGTGACAGTCCCTTTGACCTCTCTGAGAATTTTTTAAACTTTTTTTGGCCTTCCCTGGAAGATTTTTTTCTTTCCTCAAAGACAACTGAAATAGTATTTACTAATGAATGCTTTTCAGAATCAGCACAATAACTAGGTAGCAAGCTTACCATTCAGCTTTTAAACCTAAGAATACTTTCATTCTAAGAACCCCAAAGCACTGAAGGAGGGGGCTTGGTGAGCGAATACTAGAATGAGTTTCATTGTCAGCTCTGGCTCAAATTTCCAGGGGCCTGCATCCAGATCATTAAATGTTTTGATGCTACTCTTTATTACTAGACCATTCAGCTTTTCTGTACTCCTTACCTTTTTTACAGTTAAGCTACATTGCAAACGTGTGAAGCACTGCAAGACGGAGGAGCAAACTCATCTGCAGGTGCCTAATTAAACCTCAGAGCACTGTACGCGACACGCAGCTCGCATCCACATGCCGTGCTGCAATCTGACACACGGCAGCCTCTTGTAAGGGAGGTTAAAATATCATCTCCTGCTGGAAAATGTTTGGTGAACACAGGCAAGAGAGCATATTCACGTAAATGGGGCTCTTGGCACACACTGAGGCTTGCTTCAAGAGTTATTTGACCCAAAGTCTTCTTGTCCAGGCAAAGGGCATCAACCAGCAGTGTAAGTTGTGCCACCAGCTTCTGAGCCAAGCCTGGGGGCAAAGGGCCACCTGCTGAGCTGGCCACCCTGGGCTCGGTGCCACCTCCTCCTCCGCAGGCCTTGGACAGCTTTTGAGCACCACTGGCACCTTCCTGTTTGCTTTTCCAAAGCAAACTCTTCTTCCTGGTGGTGACTAAAGACACTTTTAATTTAAGGCCATAAGGAAGAAGCAGCTACTGAACATGAGGAATTATTTATAAGGACACGTAGAAGGGTGAAAGTTATTTTTTAGGTTCTATATGAAGCAAATGAGTGTGCCATCCAGAAAAACGCCTGCCTCTCTCAGGTGTTTCAGAACATAACATCAAGGTAATTCCATCAAAACAAAAAAAACCCAGAAGCTTGAAAGACAGCATTTAAGTTACTCCAGATGTAAGAGACGAATCAGTTGTGATGGAATAATGTGCCACTGCCATGGAAGGCTCTAGATCAAACTTACGTCATAGTGCAAGTGAGTCAAGGCAAAGGCTTAGTGGTGCACAGAAGGTGCTAACTAGCCAGAAAGGAGGAACAGAAGCTACAGTGAAAATGGAAATAGGAAAAAGCACAAGAATAATCTTCACTCAACTATCTATTCCCCACACACTCTCTTTCTGCAATTCTGAGCCACTTTTGTACGCGTACTCTGTTAACACTCTTTGGCAAGATCAGAAAAACATACAAAATTCCAGTTTCCAATCAAAAATCACTCCCCACCTGCTGGCTGCATCCCACAGTTTTAACAATAACCCTTAACCAAGGCGACAGGCTCAGTAGCAGGATTCTGATCTGCAGGGATTGTAATTATTTCTCTGATGGGCTGAGCAGTTTCTTTAACCCTCTGGGTAAGTCCTTCAGGTTTTCCAGTATGCAATGCTGTGGCGGTTTTTGTGTTGTGGACAATTACAAGAAGTCTTCACCTGTGCAAGGTCACAGCCACCACGTGCTTAAGCTGTTGCAACGTGCCTGTGGAACATAAAGCAGCAGCGCCACTCTGCACCGAAGCAAATCGCGTTTCACAGCGTAACAAGTTTCTGAGGTCTGCATCAGCCACTGCCTGAAGACGAAGCGAGTGGGCTGCAAGCGGAACGGACATCGGCGTGGTGGTTTGAGAGCTCGCTGCCCGCTTCTTTTGGGGGTCTGTGCTGGTTCACCTTGCTAAAAACCTAAAGGGTTTTATTAGGAGGTTTTGAACACTGATGGGTTTAATTGTCCTAACGCAAGCCGGGAACTGGACAGAAAACTTCAAAAGCAGATTAGACAAAGCTTTGCAATTAAGAGCAGAGATGCGAACAGTTCATGAATCGAAACCAAATGTCCTTGCTCCTGCTAATGGCTTTCTCCCACAATGACTAACAAAACGATGAGATCATTAGCCTTGCCTCTTGCCAGGTACTAACAGAAGCCCTTCTTTTCCACCCATCTGTCTACTTCCACGAAATCTGCACAAACACTACGTTGTTGAGATACCGCTGCCGCACTAAAAAAGTTGGCTGACACCTGTCAACGGTTTAGTAGAAGAGCGCTGGGAAAAACACACACATCCATGATTGAAACTAACTGCCTGATCACAACGCTAACTTTTACCAAAGAGTTACCTAAGAGAGAGTGCAAAATCATGTAAAATTGCAATTTTAAGGAAATACACCATAAGCAAATGTGCCTGGAGGATGGAACAGATGACAAAACAGATCTTTCCAACACTGACTTTTGTCAACAGGTGCCCAGCAAATATGCACTGGAAAAAAACTAAGAGTCTTAAAATCCATTCAGATCATTTTCCAGTAAATTTCTCACTGCCTGCCCACTCTGCTGAAAAACATCTGTTCAGAAAAGAAGCTACAGAGAGCGTATTTCTTGAAGTTTAAGACGAGAGAAAGGGCGTGTCGGTATTTCAGTATCAACAGCCCCAAGCAGCCCCCATCCTCACAAGCAGAATACAGGCACAGCAGACATTTGCCTTCATATAAACCAATGCCAGGACATGTAGTGTGCGAACAGCCCGGGTGTCTGAATGCTCACGAGCTGTCCCAGCACGCTGTGCCCAAGCTAAAACCCGCTGCTGCCAAGGGAGGCTAACCAGCGGGAGCTGAAAGCCAACGGGGCTGCAGTCTCACAGCTTTCAGAGCAGAGCCACTGCCTGCGTGGTTATGGATCTTTCTCAAATTTGGCAGGCGCCACCCCGTAACAAATCCCTACAGCCACGTCTCATGTGAGAAATGCAACGCTGTGATGAAATCAAATGTATCTGTTTTGAGGCACCCAAAGTTCACAAACAAGCACATATGCCCTGCTGGTTTTTTCATCATCTGTGTTGAAATGTGAGCCCTTCAGTGTTTCAAAGACATCTCTTGCTCAGTCCCAAAAGAGACTCTAAAGTAGACTATTTTCTGCTTCCAAGTACTCTCGCAGCAGTGCCTACATCCGCACTGGTTTATGTTTCTGCAGTGAAAAGACAGAACTGGATATCCCCGGGGCGCAGGATGGGCAGCTCTGAAGACTTGAGCGCTTGGTTTGTCGCTGAACCACTCCCTGGCCAGCTGCTGTACAAACCTCTGCCACAGCTACTCACCTGAAAGGGCATCTTGCAGTTCCCACTCTGCATCCGCATTACTTTTTGGACTCTTTGCAACTGATACCAAATGCTACTGCTCTGGTTATGTGAACTCCTGGGTAGTAAAAATCTGTCTGGTGCTACCAACCTTATTGACAAGGCTTGCCAAACTGCCACCAGATATTTCTGATCTCTGCTGACTGACGCTGGACTTGAACTCTTGAGAGGGTTCACGTCTCATATCCTATTACACAGCGTGTGAGCCATACAGCCTCTGTAGGACAGAATGTCTGTTTAAACACAGATGGCTAAGGAACAATTCAGCAGATCATGGTAAGCTGCGAATTCACTAGGGGAAAAGTTTATGGCTCTCACTGTGATGCTTCTTTCCAGATCTTGGGACTGTTTTGCTTCAAGAGGCCGCCTCGGTTTTGAACGGCAGAGAACTTGGATAATATTTTAGGAGAGCAGGAAGAGGGTGGAGAAATGAGATAAGAGAAAAGACAGATTTTTTTGCTACACCTCCTCCATTTCTCATACAGAAAGAAAAGTCATACTGAAGAATAAAAACGAAATGGAACAGGACAGGAGATTCAAGAAGAAAATGAACAACAGAGACTCACAGCAGAAGACAGCGATCATGCTAGTCAGCAAAGTGGCCTACATTTAATAATAAGGCAACCTTCAAACATCAGAAGTTCTTATCACCTGAGGACTTTTAAAAAGCTTATCTGATATAAACTTGGTGTCCATAGCCTGATTTTCAGTACGCCTGTTGTATTCACTGTCACAGCAATTACAGCTTTTTTAACTAGTGCACTCAAGTAACAAAGCGGTCAGAGAATAAATTCTTGGGGGGTTTTGTGAGTTTTGGTTTTTGCGATTTTTTTTTTTCTCCTGCTAGTCACAGTCCCTTAAAGTCAGATTTCACATATGTAACGGAGAAAATCTATATTCTTGGACGTTGGTATGCTGTGGACAGAGAAGACCTCAGTCACTGAGACAGGGTCCATTCAGCACTGAACTTCACGCACATTCATAATAAGAAACAAAACACTCATTTGCCTGGCAAACCTACTGCAGGTGCCTTTACCTTTGAGAAAACTGTCAGCTGTGCTGGGATTTTCAGATACTCACTGTTCTGGAGTAAAAAGCTAAGAAAAAAAAGTTTCAGAAGAAGAAAAAAAGGTTTCAAAAGAATTCAGAATCATCACTGCAAAATGCTCTAGATACAGCGAGGGTTTCTGCATCAGTGTTTCATAAGGAAGTAGGCAGCATTCAGAACAGGACAGCGGTTTGGAGGTTGAGCTGAAGAAGTTAACTGCGATCAGTTGTGTGGCTAATACTCATCAGCTTGGCTATATGCCCAACCAACTGCAATTCTGAATGCAAAGCACAGGACTTGTACAATTGAAAAGTTATTAAATTCTAACGTGGAGGTGTAGGAAAGGAAGAAGGTGCCAGAACCGTCACCTACCTGAAGTCTCCGGACAAGTCCCATGCATGAGGCCAAACATATTGCCACAAGCCTTACTGACAGCAGCCATCTTAGCAAGAACAGGAAGGTTATGAATAACGAAGGACACCTCATTTCGCTGCTGCTTGGCAAGGTTTTGTGCATGCCCCAGGATTCCAAATCCTGTGATGTCTGTAGCTGCATGTGCATTGAAAGTGTGCATGAGTCCAGCAGCTACAACAGAGAGAGGGAATAAAAATCAAATCAGATAAGAAAAAAAAATCAGGAAAAGCAATGCTTCAATAATACTGTGCATAGTTTGACTGAAGCAACATAACTTTAATTTGAATCTGATTACAGAATCACAAAATGTTCGGGGTTGGAAGGGACCTCTGGAGATCATCTAGTGCAACCCCATGCCAGAGCAGGATCCCCTAGAGCAGGCTGCACAGGATGGTGTCCATGCGGGATATGAATGTCCCCAGAGAAGGAGGCTCCATCACCTCTCTGGGCACCTGTGCCAGGGCTCTGTCACCCTCAAAGCAAGGAACTTCTTCCTCATGTTTAGATGGAACATCCTATGTTCAAGTTTGTGCCTGTCACCTCTTGTCCTGTCACTGGGCACCACTGGAAAAGGCTGGCCCCATCGTCCTGACACCCACCCTCTAAGTATTTATAAGCATTGACAAGATCCCCCTCCTCAGTCTTGTCCAGACTAAAGAGCCCCAAGCCCCTCAGACTTTCCTCATAAGAGAGACGTTCTAGTGCCCTAATCATCTTCGTTGCCCTTTGCTGGCACCCTCTCCAGTAGTTCCCTGTTCTTCTTGAACCAGGAAGCCCAGAACTGGACACAGCACTCCAGATGTGGCCTCACCAGGGCAGAGCAGAGGGGGAGGAGAACCTCACTTGACTTACTGGCCAAGCACTTCTTGATGCACCCCAGGAAGCCATTGGCCTTCTTGGCCACGAGGCACATTGCTGGCTCATGGGTATCCTGCTGCCCACCAGGACTCCCCCAGACCTTTTTCCCCAGAGCCACTTTCCAGCAGGTTAGCACTCTCATCTCTAGTGCTCCACAGGGTTACTCCTCCCCAGGTGCAGTACCCTACACTTGCCCTTGCTGAATTCCATAAGGTTTCTCTCTGCCCAACTCTCCAGCTGGTCCAGGTTAGTGTTTAAATTAATAATAAAAAACCATAATCAATCATGCTTGAAGGGAACTGGGCTTCACCAGTGCTGCATGCAATCCTTAAAAAATTCAACTGGTATTTAAGGTATTAAATCACACTGAAAATCGAGCACTCAAGTTGTATTTATGAGCATGTTCTATTAGACATGTGCTAACAATTTATATTAGTCTAAGAAATAAGGGTTTGCTCCAGATTCAAACTCCCCAAAGCTGAGGACCAGAGATGTTGTGAGTCCAGTTCTGCTGCATCAAGGGCAAGGACCAGACTCCTCCTGTACCGGTTTTCTCGGATCTCTTGCCCTGCCACTTTGTAAAAAGATCACATCAGAACTTAAGTTCTGGACACTTAAGGTTGAAGAGCTTAAGAACAAAGCCTGCAGGTGGTGGGGGAAGGGCCTCCGCCTCCCCACCTATGCATTCATGACATTCTTGGACATTTACAACTGCAGAGCCCTGGGTGGGAGAAGGGCACCTCTGCATGCAGGACAATGGCTCCAGTTAAGAATATTAAGTGCTGTTAAAGGTGCCTGACAGAGTGGAGGAACACAAAAACAAGAATGCTTTGCTCTTCTTTGGTGCTTCCCAATACAAGAGCAGGACCAGAGCTCTTTCCAATAAAGCAGTTCCAGTCATTTATTTTTTCCTGGAAGACTTTGTGAAAGAATGAAAAACCAGTGGGATGACATAACAAATACCAAATGAAAACTGAATAAACTATCACTGTTCCTTCAGTTGAGAAGGAAACAAGTAATTCGATTCTCTGCTTCTCCAAAGATCAGTTGAACAAAGAAGGGAAATGCTGGATTAGAATTTTTAGGGTAAAAGCAGACGCTTGCCTCTACCAAAATTAAAAGGGGAAAAGAAATAAAATAAAATAAAATAAAACCCAACAACACAAACCCAGAAAAAAAACCAAGCTACACATTCCACACTTTGGGAAGCACACATTACTACAGAATTAAAAAATAAAAATGCAAATTGAAGTGTACAAACCCAAAGTGGTTCTCCTTTTTAATTCTATTTCAATTTTCTTTAACCTTATTACAGTCAGGCCCTCAGGAGCTCTCTAGGTACAGAACATGAGCCAAAAATCCAATATATTTCCCTTTAAAACATCCTCTAACTCACTGGGATGTTACTTGCAGCACCCACATGAGTCATAATCAGCTCCAGCAGTATTTGTGGGTTTTGCTGTATAATTAAAAGAGGGTGTTTGATTTTAATTTGTTTAACTGAACAGCAGAAAGATAAGGCAGAAGGAAGGGGTAAAGTAGCTGTGTCACATTTCCTCCCGGCAGTGAAACAGAATTAAATATGGAACAGGAAAAACTCACAACCTTCCCTCTGTATCCCCAAGACACACCTCTGTTCTTACCTGTTCTGTTCAGTCGTGCCATGTTCATCATTGCTTCCTGGTAGGCTAGTTCTACATCCTCTTGCGTTACTACTAGTTTGATTTTATTCCACTTTTCTGGCTAATGGATGAAACAAAAATGATTCTTTAAGATTTTCAGCTCTAAATTTTATAGCACACCCTTATTAATAAAACCCAAAACAAACAAAAAACCCAACCCTCATCTGAAATGTATTTTTAACTTTTCAAACTCAGTTAAAGAGGGGCAAAAGGTTCAACAGCCAGAGGCGTGTGCCTTACTCTGCTGTATCTAAGTGAAGTTCATTTAAAGATTTGTTAGGCACTAAGCACTTCAGATCTTGTTTTCAGCAGCAGAACGCAGTGGAATAACCTATCCTAGGGCAAAGGATACTAGGGCAAGGCCACTCTCTGGCTTGAGCTCTGCAGTTTGTTGCTCGATGTTGGGATTTATCATCTCTGGCTTCTTGGTGTGTTAAGAGAAAATTCTTGGACACTGGTCTGAGGAAAGCATGCTAAGGCAGGATGGAATTGCTCTAGTGAGTTAGGATGATGACAGGTTCATAAACTTCCTTTACAGCTGAACAGCAGGATCTCTTCCACCCATTCTCCAGTGCCTTGCACGGACTGATGCCTCCATCACATTATTCTAAGTAATGCTCTTCATCCCAAAGGGGTCTCAGGACAACTTGGAGGAGGTACCATTATAAAGAGCAATTGTTTCATTCAAAGCTGAAGTAATTCCAGATCCAGAATGAAACAAAGCAACCTTTTAGTTGTTAACAGCAAAACCACAAACTGGTTTAATTTTCTTCTTTTTTTTTTGCAATGGAAATAAAATTACAGAAAACAAAGTAAATAAAAATAGGATGTTTGAAGCCACAGTGCCTGCACTGCCATTCCATAGAATGAATCCATAGAACAAACTTCTTAGTAAACCAAAGGTACAAAAACTACTAAGCACTGGTATATGATGCTGCACTGCTGAAAGACCTTGTCAAAGAGGTTTTTATCCTTAGAAAATGGGTCTTGACTTTGAGGGGTGTAAGAGAATCCAGAAACGGCAAAACAGAGAAAGACTGTTCAGCCAAAACAAGAAATTTGTTAAAGTGCAACCACTAAGATCAGAGCTCCTGAAATTACACTGAACTGCATCTGATCAATTAAATAAGAGAGCAAGCAAAAAATAATTAAAAAAAAGAGGCTATTAGAGAGGGGACAAGAATAACGATTATTCTTACTGCAGATTTGACTGAAAAACATGAGCAGTCATTCTGCCTTATTTTTCAAAAACATGGTTCTGTTACGGAAACCAGTCATACAACGGGAGCGGAAATCACAAATGAGGTGGAAGCAGAATGCAAGGCTGAGGCTAGTAGAGCGACGAACACAGGTAGTATACAAATTAGATGCAAATTCCTCTCCAGTATAGCAACTGGATACTTGGGTTATTAGACAGGAAATAAAAGTTCACGAAAATCCTCAAAGAACTTTTAAAAATCAAGCTTGGATTTCCAAACGGGAAGGGTCTGTAGGCAACAGTAAGGGCTAGAAAACTCCTTCCAAAGGGGTGCGTCACAGCAGCCCCTGATGAAACAGGAACAGGCAAAGGGATGCCAGGTATTTTAATTTGTTTTGCAGCCATGTATCTCTACACTCCAGTCTTCCTTTCTTGCCTGTGCATAAATTTGCTGTACTATGTACCTTCTCCCACATACTTTCCAATATGAAGTCCAATTCCCTACCAAAATCTGATTTATGGGTGGATATTTGTGATGGGTACTTCTAGTTTTCTACTCCTTTGCAAAACAAAGCTGAAGAAAAGGCAGCACAGCAACTCAGAAATTTTCCTACCACAATCAAAGATATATGCTCTTTACACATAATAGAAGGATTGATTTCATTGTTGTCCTCATTTTTCAGGCCTGAAAGTGTTTCTGGTTGACAGTCAAGGAAATTAGAAGCACTAGAAATATGTGGAGATTCAGAATATCCTTAATTTGCAAGTCTGTTTGTCAGTACAATAATAGATACATTAAGAAGTAAGATTCTGGCCAGAAAACATACTGTAAAATTGGTGTTGTGTTGTTTCACTTCATTTTCATATCAAGATTATTAGAGGCCCTGATCCTTATATATGACTGGAAAATGCAGCATTCTGCAGAGGTCAAAACTGCTAGACCAGACCCTATGAAGAAGGAAAAAAATATTTTTTCTTGTTGCTCATGCTTCAGGCTCCAACGAAGGTTTGAGCTGGCTCTTTCCCACTTTTGCTAACGCAGGCTTTGTAATTAAAATTCATCTGACAATGTAGTGGCCAACAGCCAAGACAAAGTAGATTCCAGCTCACTCCTCTGCCAGTCTATTGGCTCAGTGGTCCCAAAAGTAGAAAAGATGCATGTTTTTAAAGTGTAAACTGAGCAATTACGATTCTAAAGACACGTACTGGGAGCCAGACAACATAAGCAGATGCCAGTTTTGCAGTCACTTTTCAGTTCACTACTTACAATTTTGCCCGAAGTAACAGATGGAACTACTTCTACATACATAATGCCGCTAGAAATATTCTTATTGGATGCACAGGGTAATACATGTGAAACATAAATATATTTCCATGTACACAAGCAGAAAGCCCATGAACACAGACAGCAATCTTGGCCTAACTGACATCAGTAAGTTTTGCCAATTACTTTGGCAGGTGGAGTAGGGCATAATTTTACCCAGGGTGCTAGCCTGTTGTTCTGTTAGTAAACAATTCTGTTTATTACAGCAATGCCTGAGAACTAACTCAGAATTAGATGCAATTACGATGGGCTCACTAAGCACAAAACAGTAAACTGTCTCTTCCACACAAGTTGTGCACATTAGCAGGTAAGGCTGACACACCAAGGAGGAAGGAGGAGAGGTGGTAGATCATTCCCAGTTGAGCCCTCAGTGTACTTATGACACCGATGAACTTCATCATTTTGAGGTTTTGAGGGAATGAGGAATGTCACCTTTAACTCACATCCATCCTCCCTATTTCTTTTTTTGCAGCGTACTCACAATATCCAGCCACTGGTGGACAGCTACAGCCACTTGTGTTCCCAAGGGTTTAGTCAATACAAGCACGTCTCCTGGCACTGCATTGTCTGGCCTGAAAACAAAGAATTCATATATTAATTACACAGAGAAATTCACACGCATTATTAGGAATAAGTGCTTATAATTACGTTTTTGCAGACCTGTGTATCTTGATGCACAGTTAAAAACCCAAACCAACTGCAGAATTTGCCCTTTGGGATTCATCACCATGGGGTATTATTCAGCAAAATACTGAAAACTTATTTAAAAGTGCTAATTCTTTTTTCTTGAAGTAGAACAACGCTTGCAGTCAGACACACCCAAGATTACATCTTTTCTTTCAATTTACTGAAGATACAAGGTAAAAGAGGAAAAAAAATTGACCTTTGTTACTCAGGGCATAAGATAATCGTCAGTAGGATCATGAACCAGTTCATTTGTGTAGTGTAACATGCCACAACGGGACATTCAAAATCATCTACCATTAAACAGACAGAATGCTGTAAAGACGGCAATTCTGTAGTTCCCTACAGCCATTACCAAGATAATTGGGAGACGGTTTAAAATTTATGTATAAATACCACATAAATTTATGTCCCAAATCAGCCTTCAAAACCTTTAAAGATTAGATGTCTAACTCTCCTGTCAAAAGGAGAACAGGATCAGAAAATACTGGGGGTTGGGGAGATGTAAAAGGGCATCCTGTGTAAAAAAGCAAATATGTACAAAAGAGATGTGGCATCTGTTGAGTGCCGAGGACAAACACAAGCAGGAGAAGGTACTGCTTTACTCATCAGGAGAGAGATCACAAGATCACTACACAGTATTTAAAGGATTTTTACTGTATTCCTTCAAACCAGTGCCTTTGACTGTTAAACAGTTTAACTTACATTATAAATTCATTAGGCTGACAGACTGTTGTGGCCACTCCTCCTAAAACAATCCAGGGATTTAGCACTGTTTGGCCACCAGTAACAGATGTTCCTGCCTCTTCTGCTGCATCTTTGAAACCCTGGATAATTAGAGGCATCACTTTGTCTCTTTCCTAGAGATCAAAACAGAAGTCAGAGTTCCATACACAGCAGTGCTACTCATTTCAAGACTGGTCCAGGGCTTTCCGTCACTCAAGCCAAATGTCACTCAAGGCAAATGCCTTAGACGCAAATAGTTCACAACAGAAAAGCCAATCTTAGGAAGAGGTCAAACTCCTGAAAACTGCACATTACCCAACAGAGGTATGATTTTACAGCTCTTTGTAAAAGAGGTTAAAAAGATATTCTTACACCGAATAAACATTCTTCAAAAGGTCATATAAAAGTAAGGAAGTCAGAGCTCTGGAAACTCAGAACAACTATCCTGCTGCTGCAGTCAGGTACAGCCACAGCAGTGCAGTGCAATACGGCAAATTCAAATCAAGCTGCTTTGGCCTCCACTAACCTGCAAAGTTTCAACTTATTTCCTTCTAAGAATAAATATGCTCTTCGCATCAGAGCAAAACAAACACGCTGATCACTTCCACAAAAGAGAGAGAAAGAGAGAGAGAGAAAGAGAGAGAGAGAAAGAGAGAGAGAGAGAGAGAGAGAAAGAGAGAAAGAGAGAAAGAGAGAAAGAGAGAAAGAGAGAAAGAGAGAAAGAGAGAAAGAGAGAAAGAGAGAAAGAGAGAAAGAGAGAAAGAGAGAAAGAGAGAAAGAGAGAAAGAGAGAAAGAGAGAAAGAGAGAAAGAGAGAAAGAGAGAAAGAGAGAAAGAGAGAAAGAGAGAAAGAGAGAAAGAGAGAAAGAGAGAAAGAGAGAAAGAGAGAAAGAGAGAAAGAGAGAAAGAGAGAAAGAGAGAAAGAGAGAAAGAGAGAAAGAGAGAAAGAGAGAAAGAGAGAAAGAGAGAAAGAGAGAAAGAGAGAAAGAGAGAAAGAGAGAAAGAGAGAAAGAGAGAAAGAGAGAAAGAGAGAAAGAGAGAAAGAGAGAAAGAGAGAAAGAGAGAAAGAGAGAAAGAGAGAAAGAGAGAAAGAGAGAAAGAGAGAAAGAGAGAAAGAGAGAAAGAATCTATTTTATTTTTTTCTGCTTCAGAGAGATGTTACAAAGCTGGCATAAGCAAACCAAAAGTATCTATGCAGACTGACACACTAACTGGCAATGAGACGCTGCCTTGCCCTAAACTGACAGAAGCAGGAACTCCATGTCAGTGGAGACAACAGTATTAGCAGCAGAAGATGACAATGCATTGCCACAGGAAACCAAACTTTTAGCAAGTGACCTCAGAACGTTTATGTAGCAAGACCAATACTACAAATTAAGACATTCAATAAAACCACCTCCTCTTTAACAGGGTTCAAACTTTGAGGAGAAAACACACTAAAGGTAAATACATCCTAAGCATGTTTAGCTATTCAAAAGTAAGTATCAAAAATCTTACCCTATCTGTCATTTTATTGCTGATTCCAAGAAGCATCAACATGTTGTCACATTCTGTGACCCCCATGGCATAAAGGTCACTTAGGACATTGGCACACGCTATCCGTCCCTGAAAAAGAAAGACAGACACATACAAAAAAAAAATCTGCAAGACTGTTTGTGAACGTTCAAACACCAGGCAGGAACAAAATTTCCAGCGTGAGCTTGCGCTCTGAGACAGCTGCTTATTCCACAGGCTCCTGCGTTAAGAAACCCAGTTAAAGATGTGGTATGATCCGCTTTGTGCAACGTGCCCTTCCAGAAGTGCAAATACTTGTTCCCTTTACAGGTAAGGAGAGAACTCATCCCAGCTGTCCTGGTCAACGTCCTCTCTCACTGACTACACAGGAAACCCACACTGAGTCTAGACCGGATGCATTTTAGAGGCCAAAATTAAGCTTGACAAAGTCTAGCATTGACAAGAAGCTCAGTTTACTTAATCTGTTTCTATTAACTTGATTCCAGCACAAAACTGCAACACTTGATAAAGACTCCTATGTAAGTCACAACTGTTGGGAAGCTAATCCAAAAACCATGTATTGCTGTACCTCTCCTGTGTTGGAATACGCAGGAGACAGAGATCTTGATGAGAAAGCTGCTCCTCTGCACTACCCTTGAGGCCAGGTCTCCACTCCTGTGTTTTTAAGGGAGTACTCTTCCCAGAGGACGTAGTTGTGCTGCCATCCCCCAGCCACACAAGTGCTGCTTCTGTCAGGAAGCCATTAAGAACGCGTCTGCAGAAGACAGCACGTGCAGGGGATTAAGGGGCTCCGGACCCCCAGAAGATGGCCTTGTCACCGCTCAGGAGGGCGCGCAGCTGCTCAGGGGAAACGTCTGTCTCCTGCCACTTGCATGGTGGGGGAGATGTGGCTACTCTACCCCTTGTTCCGATGACAAGATAAGGCTGAAGTTGCTACAGCACTGTCCTGGTTTGAGCTAAACAGAACCAATTCTGTTCAGTGATTTTACTTTTCTGCTCAATGCCTTCTAAGAGATTGCACTTTCTGAAGGCAGCAGCATGTTTTTGCAGACAGTGTCTGCTACTAGAAGTGATACAACTCGATGTTTATAGTTACTACCAGAGATTGGTATGCAGGAAGGCTCTTGCTTGTATTTGCTCCTATAGAAACTAAGATCACTTCTGGATCCTGGTGCCATATCGGGCGTGCCAGGAAGTAAGAGGGGTCACAAAGAAATAAAAAGGCTGCACCTCCAGGGAAGAGCAGACAGGACAGGTCACCCAAAACTGACCAAAGTACTCCATTCCATATACATCGTATGCACTTTATAAAGCTGAGCGATTACAACGGTTAAGGACTTGAGGAAGTGTGGCCGGGATGATCGGGCAGTGAGGTGGGCTGGGAACTGGTTGAACGGAAGAAGTCAGAGAGCTGTGGTCAATGGGGCAGAGTCCAGTTGGAGGCCTGTGTCTAGAGGAGTCCCTCAGGGGTCAGTGCTGGGGCTGTTGCTGTTCAATATATTCAGCAATGACCTGGACAAGTGAACAGAAAGCACTGTCAGCAAGTTTGCTGATGACACAAAACTTAGAGGAGTGGCTGACACACCAGCAGGCTGTGCTGCCATTCAGAGAGACCCAGACAGGCTGGAGAGTTGGACGGGGAGAAATTTTGTGAAATACAGCAAGAGGAAGTGTAGAGTCTTGCACCTGGGAAAGAA